>NC_092053.1:92305994-92383804 GCF_003086295.3 Arachis hypogaea
CTCTCTCTCTCTAAAAACTACATCTAAATTATGAAAAGTGAATTATGAAAAGCATGATTATGAATGGATGCATTCTTCCACTTTATAGCCTCTAATCTTTGTGTTCTGGGCTGAAAATTGGGCCAAAAACAGCCCAGAAATCACTCCCAGCGGTTTCTGTTACGTTCAGGTCGCGGGAAAGTGACACGGAGGCGTCGTCCACGCGTTCGCGCGGATTGCAATTCGCAGATACGACGCGGGCGCGTCATTCACTTGTTTGCGTCGCCTAAAGTCGGAGCAGCTATGGCAAATTATAAATCAATCGAGCCCCAGACGTTAGCTTTTCAACGCAACTGGAACTGCATCATTTGGATCTCTGTAGCTCAAGTTATGACCGTTGAGGCAAAGAGGTCAGGCTGGACAGTTTACAGTTCTTCAGTTTCTGTATCCTCCACTTTCTCATGCTTCCTTTCCATGCCTCTAAGCCATTCCTGCCCTGTAATCTCCTGAAAACACTTAACACACATATCAAGAATCTAATGGTGATAACAGAGGATTAATATTAGCAATATAAAGGTCAAAGAAGCATGTTTTCAATCATAGCACAAAATTCAGGAAGGAAAACATAAAGCATGCGATTAGTATGAATAAATGGGTAAAGAGTTGATAAAAACTACCAATTAAGCATAAAGATAAACCATAAAATAGTGGTTATCAACCTCCCCCACACTTAAACATTAGCATGTCCTCAGCTAAGCTCAAGAAACTATAAAGAAGTGAAGAGGAATGGTAGAATGTATGAAATGCAACCTACTTATATGAATGCAACTACATGCAAAATGTTTCTACTACTTGGTTAAAAGTAAATAAATCTTCAAGAACAAATATGAATGGATTCACAATCAAATTAAAAATAGAGTAAAATAACTTGCAGAAGAAAAGCTCATGAAAGCAACAAGGATCGAGCGTCGAACCTCACCGGAAGTGTATACTCTAATCACTCAGTGTCTAAGTCCGACTCTCTCATTCTCTACTACCTTGCTTTCTAAGCTCTCTTCATCTAATAACCTTTCTTTTTTTTATTTTTCTCAGTCATATGATAAATTATGGATGCATGATCATTCTACTTTCTTTCACATTTTCAATTCAACATATCTTCTAAACCAAATGTTTCAAATTCAACTTTTCCCATACTTAATTCATGAGCACTCTCACTAGTTTAACTAACCAAGGATTCAAATTAAGGACATTATTGTTTTCCGCTTAAAGTTAATGATGTGCTAAAGTAAAGACAAAGGGGTATAATAGGCTCAACATTGGTTTGCAAAGAATATGAAAGGGTAAGGCATAGGGTATGTAAGCTCAGTGAAACAAAGGCCTCAATCATTAAGTGTATGCATACATCAACCATGGAAATATAGAATTAAGCAAGACAAGATCACAATTTTAGGAAAAATACACAGTAAAAAGAATTTTGGTTGATAAAATGCAACCAATCAAACAACTCAAAATCTCACTGATTTTGTGTGTTCGAGCTCTAAACCATGTTCCAGTATAATATTTCTTCAAACAAGTTTAACATTAATTTTATTCAAATTAGTGAAATGCTCTAAAAGGTTTCTTTGAAAGAGAAGATATTACTTTAACCAAGTGGTAAAATATGCACAAAATCAAATAATCATGCAATCAAACATGCAAATGCAACAATTAACAAGGAAAATAAACCATTGGTGTTGAGATAGAAGAGTAACTAACCCATGGAGATGTATCGACCTCCCCACACTTAAAGATTGCACCGTCCTCGGTGCATGCTGAGATGTGCGGGTGGACGGGTTGTTCCAATTGATGCTTTTCTTTAAGAATTGTGCAGATGGACTTGTTTGTCTCCCCTTATAGAAGTTTCTCCTTTTTCCGTCTTCGGTGGCCAGCTTGAAAGAAGAGAAAAAGAAGAACAGTAACCCAGAAATAAAGATAAAATAAAATATGGTTGGGTAAATGTAAGATAATGAGGGTCTCAATTACATGGTAGCTACAACATGCAAATGAGAAAACAGTAGAAGTACATGGCAAATCAAGAGTGCAAAAATTTGCAAAAATAGGGAAGAGAGTGTGGGTAAGGAGAGATAATATAAATTCATGTCAATGTAAAAGTAATACAGGTATAAAAAATTGGTATTGATATAAATAATATTACCTAACTAGAATAAAATAAGTCACTAAGTACCTAAAATAATTCAAGAGAAGATGCAACAGTTAAATAAGAAAATCAACACCAAAAGAAAAGAAAAGAAAAATATGCACTAAATTAAAATGCAATGAATGAAATATGCAAATAAATTAAGTAAAATAGAGTGAAGGTGAAAAGGAATGAGAAGTGAAAGAAATAAATTAAGAAAGAAAGAAGAAAAGATAGAAGAAATTAGGATTAGAAAAGAAAAGAGAAGATTATTGGCGCTGATTTGGATGAGTTGTGCGGCGCAGGCGACGCGGACGCGTGAGTGACGCGGTTGCGTGGTGCGCGATAAGGTCAGGTGACGCGGACGCGTGGGTCATGCGATTGCGTGGCCTGATTTGTGCGATTGGCGCGAGTGCAGCCTCATGTTCGCACAACTCTCTGTTTAAATGCATATTGCAAAAAATCTGGGTGACGCGATCGCGTGGTTGACGCGATCGCGCGGATGGCCATATTTGCAAATCGACGCGGACGCATGGGGCACGCGTTCGTGTGGTAAGGCTTGTGCTTCTAGCACCGTTCCAGCCCAATTTCAGCTCAACTTTCGGCCATACACCCTTTCTACATCGATTTACAGGGCCACGCGATCGCGTGGGTGACACGGACGCGTGGGGAAGCTATTTTTCAAATGACACGGCCACCTCGGCGATGCGGTCGCGTGGATCAATTTGTGCCAAAGGCACGCCTCCAGCCACACTTTCGCGTGACTCTCTGTTCAATTTTCTTTTCCTCCCCATGCACTAGTGACGCGGACGCGTCAGCGACGCTGCCGCGTCGCGTGCGTGTTTTTTTTTTAAATGCAATTATGCAGTATGCAATATGCAGTGCTAATGTAGATGCTATGAAAACTTTGAGGTTCAATGAAAATAAAATAAAATAAAAATAAACAACACGAAATAAAATTGAAAAAGAACGATCATACCATGGTGGGTTGTCTCCCACCTAGCACTTTTAGTTAAAGTCCTTAAGTTGGACATTTGGTGAGCTCCTTGTCATGGCGGCTTGTGCTTGAACTCATCCAGGAATCTCCACCAATGTTTGTAATTCCAGTAGCCTCCGGGATCCCAAACTAGGCACAGAAAGCCTTCAAGCAGGTTAAAGCAAGTGACAAGGCCCCAAGAGTGTTGATTTTTGGAATGAATTCCGGGGTCCCAAATCTTGCTTTTACACCCGTCTTCTTGTTGATCATCATGATTCCATCCGGGTGGTTCAGCTTTAGAATTCTCATTGAAGCATCCAAACAGCTTCCTAGACCCATTCAATTGAGCTCTGCACTAACCTTTGCGTTTAAACTTAAAGCTTCCAACCATAATGAACCTTGCAGGATAATTCTTACCACTGACCATCTTCCTCTTACTCTTAATGTCACAAAGAGCTCTAAGTTGACCATCCGTCTCCAGTAGCCCATATTCAAGTGGAATTAGAAAGCTAAGGGATATGAATTTTACCCACTTGAATGTTGTGAAGGATGATGGAAACTTAGGGGGAGGGGTCTCCAATAACTTTGGCAAGGTGATTCCAAGCTCCACTCCCTTGTGCTCTTTGACAACTTCCACCTCTTTGCAAGCTTCTTCAATTTCAACCTCTTCCTCTTGGTAACTTTCTTCCAATTCAATCTCTTCTTCATTGCTTACCGAGGGCATGGGAGGCCGTGCTTCTTCTTTTTTAATCTCCATCTCTTGATCGTCCTCTTCCAAGTCCTTAATCATGATATGCCTTGGAGGTTGTACACCCTCCTCAGCATCAATTTCAATCGCCTTGGAAGGAGGTTCTATAACCTGACTTTCCCATGGAGGTTCAGCATCTCCTAAGTCTGCAACCACTTCTTCCTTTTCAATAATTACAGCTTCCTCCACTTGTTTCAGTACAAAGTTATGCTCCGTACTGTCCATTGGAGTTTCTAGTATCTCCTTTATGCTACGCTCTTTTATTGATTCTCCACATGTAGCCATAGGAGCACTTTGAGTGTCCGAGCGTTGGGAAGCTAATCGACTTATCGCTTGATTTAGTTGATATAGAGTTACATGAAATCGATCCGCTGCTTCCTTGAGATGATCCATTGATTCTTCCTTCACTAATTCTTCAACCACTCCTTCGACTTCAAGGGTTTTTACTACCTTCACCTTTAGGGCCTCCTCTAGCTCCTTATGAAGTATGGATTCACGAAGATGATCCCTTCTCTCTTGTTCCATGTCAATAGCATCATTGAGATCATGTTGCTCTTGGATTGATGGATGTGGGTGCTCTTCCATGGATGGTGGTGATGGGATGGAGAGATCATTATGTGGTTGATAAGGAAGTGCACTAGAGCTTGAGGGTTGATTGTTGAAGGTATTTGGTGGTCCGATTTGGGCGAAGAGAGCTTGTATAGTAGAGTTTAGATAGGAAAATGCTTTCTCCATGGAGGTTTGGGGTGGATAGGAGGGTTCATTTATTGGGAGAAAGGGTTCATGGTAGGAAGGTGGTTCATCTTGACAACGATAAGGAGATGGTGTATATTGAGGTGGTGGTTCTATGTATGGTTCATTTGGCTCATAAGGTGGTTGGTATGGTGGATACGGGTTAGGGTCATATGGAGGTGAATGGTGGAAAGGGGCTTGTGAGTATGGTGGTCCAAAGCTATTTTGAGGAGGTGGTTCATTGGCATATGATGGAGCTTGCTGGTAACTACAAGGGGGTCCACTATATCTATTGTCTTGGCATGCATTGTAGGATGGTCGTTGTCCATGGTATCCTGGAAGGTGATGTTGCCGAAAGGGTTGATCAGATCCTCGTGGCTCCTTCCATCTCTGATTGTTTTGACCTTGATGCATGTTCCTGTTATAATTTCCATTCCTTGCAACAACATTGGAACCAAACTCAAAGCGAGAGGGGTGAGAACTCATAGCAACTAATAAAAATTAAAACAAAAATAAAAATAAATAAACAAGCAAAATAAAATATTTACAATAACCAATAATAAGGCACACGTTTGCAATTCTCCGGCAACGGCATCATTTTGAAGAACTGAAGATTGACGGTTTAGAATTCATAATAAATCCTCGTTGCAAGTATAGTTTCTAAACCAAGAAATCAACCTTTCTTACAAACGTTTTGGTTGTCACAAGTAACAAACTCCTTTAAAATTGATAACCGAGTATTTAAACCTCGGGTCGTCTTCTCAAGGAATTGCAGGGAGGTGTTCTTATTATTGGTTGTGAGTCTTGTAAATTGGGGGTTTTAAAAGTAAGGAAGAAGTATGTTAAATGATAAGAAAAATAAAATAGTAATAATAAAATAAACTCTTGGCGAGGTATTAGAACTGGAAATCCTGTCCTTGTTATCCTTATCAGATGTGATGAGAATTGGATTTTAATCCCACTTAGTTAAGTCAAGTGGACTAATTAGCTTGATCCTCAAGTCCTAGTCAATCCCTGTGGGAGGACTAGCTTTAGAGAGATCTAGATCAAGTAGAATCTGCCAATTTCAACCACCCCTGAGTTTGACAACTCAAGTATTACCAATTACCTAACAAAAGATGAAAGGGGAGAGAGTCTACTCGAATGAAAAAAATTTGGATAAATCGAAAGCATTCATGGCATAAATAAAACAATCTTATAACTGAAATACCTCAAATTATATTAAATAGAATATTCAAATCTAACATGAAAAAGTTCATAAATTAAATTGGAAAAATAAATAAAAGGAACATTGAACCTTTGATGAAGAAGAAATAATCCTAAATCCTAAAACTAAATCCTAAGAGAGAGAAGAGAACCTCTCTCTCTCTAAAAACTACATCTAAATTATGAAAAGCATGATTATGAATGGATGCATTCCCCCACTTTATAGCCTCTAATCTGTGTGTTCTGGGCTGAAAACGGGGTCAAAAACAGCCCAGAAATCACTCCCAGCGGTTTCTGTTACGTTCAGGTCGCGGGAAAGTGACGCGGAGGCGTCGTCCACGCGTTCGCGCGGATTGCAATTCGCAAATACGACGTGGGCACGTCATTCACGCGTTCACATCATCTAACGTCAGTCCAGCTGTGGAAAATTATATATCAAATCGAAGTCCCGAACATTAGCTTTCCAACGCAACTGGAACCGCATCATTTGGATCTCTGTAGCTCAAGTTATGACCGTTTGAGTGCAGAGAGGTCAGGCTGGACAGCTTTAGTAGTTCCTTCAGTTTCTTGTATTTCTTCCACTTTTGCATGCTTCCTTTCCATTCTCTAAGCCATTCCTGTCCTGTAATCTCTGAAAACACTTAACACACATATCAAGGCATCTAATGGTGATAAGAGAGGATTAATATTAGCAATATAAAGGCCAAAGAAGCATGTTTTCAATCATAGCACAAAATCAGGAAGGAAAACATAAAGCATGCGATTAGTATGAATAAATGGGTAAAGAGTTGATAAAAACCACTCAATTAAGCATAAGATAAACCATAAAATAGTGGTTTATCACGCATGCATGGCTCATGCGTGCGCGTGATTTGGAGATTTTCATGACGATGCGTGCGCGCACCTGACGCGTACGCGTGAGAAGCGAGATTGCACAGTGATGCATTCGCGTACCTGACACGTACGCGTGACATGCGAAAAAGACTAGCGATGCGTACACGTGACATGCGCCATGTGCAGAAAATACAGAAGACGCTGGGAGCAATTTTGGGTGAGTTTGGACCCAATTTTCGGCCAAAAAAGACAGACTAGAGCCAGGGAACAAGCAGAGACTCAACACACATTCTCATTTACATAGTTTTTAGTTTTATGTTTGAATCTTAGAGAGAAATCACTCTTTCCTCTAGGTTTTCTTCAAATTCATAGTTTTAGAGTTTATGCTTTGGATTTTGGATATTGAGAAAAGTCACTACCTCCGTTGAAGTTGCCATTATTGTAGTTTGTTTCCTTATTCCTTTACTCTTTTAATTGCCCATTAACCCTGTTCAGATACGTATGTTTATGATTTTGGGATTTATTAATGCAAAGAACTAATTTTACCTTTAATTAAATTCCAGTTATTATTTTATTTAATTTATCATGTTTTCTTTTTATTCCCTTTATATGTTTGTAAAAATTATATTCATGTCAATGGAGTAGACTCTCAACTTGACTTGGGAGTTGATTAAAAGGAGACACTTGAGTTGGAATACTCAAGTGTAATTGGGAATTGAAAGTTGTTGGCTGGCTCTCTAGTCACTAACACTAATCCTTCCATAGGAGAGGATTAGGACTTGTGAATTGGAGTTGGTTTAGTTACTTGACTTTCCCATATTCGGTAAGGGATGATGGTGCACAAAATCGTGATTGTTCATTCCTTGGTAACGGCGCCAAAAACTTAAGACGCACGTTCATAATCTTAGTTCTTTTTCACAACTTCGCACAACTAACCAGCAAGTGCATTGGGTCGTCCAAGTAATAAACCTTACTTGAGTAAGGGTCGATCCCACAGAGATTGTCGGCTTGAAGCAAGCTATGGTCATCTTGCAAATCTCAGTCAGGTGGATTCAAATGGTTATGGTGAATTGATAGCTAAAATATAATTCAAATATAAAATGGGATAGAGATACTTATGCAATTCATTGGTGAGAATTTCAGATAAGCGTATGGAGATGCTTTTATTCCTTCTGAACCTCTGCTTTCCTACTGTCTTCATCCAATCATTCATACTCCTTTCCATGGCAAGCTGTATGTTGGGCATCACCGTTGTCAATGGCTACATCCCGTCCTCTCAGTAAAAATGGTCCAAATGTGCTGTCACCACACGGCTAATCATCTGTCGGTTCTCAATCATGCTGGAATAGGATACAGTGATCCTTTTGTGTCTGTCACTACGCCCAGCACTCGCGAGTTTGAAGCTCGTCACAGCCATCCCTTCCCAGATCCTACTCGGAATACCACAGACAAGGTTTAGACTTTCCGGATCTCAAGAATGGCCGCCAATAATACTAGCCTATACCACGAAGACTCTGATCGTAAATCAGGAGGCTAAGAGATATGCATTCAAGCTTGCTTTCATGTAGAACGGAAGTGTTTGTCAGGCACGTGTTCATAAGTGAGAATGGTGATGAGCGTCACATAATCATCACATTCATCATGTTCTTGTGTGAGAATGAATATCTTAGAGAAGAAATAGGCTTGAGTTGAATAGAAAAACAATAGTACTTTGCATTAATTCATGAGGAACAGCAGAGCTCCACACCTTAATCTATGGTGTGTAGAAACTCTACCGTTGAAAATACATAAGAACAAGGTCTAGTCATGGCCGAATGGCCAGCCTCCCCAAATGGCATATGAATTCGAAAATAGGGGAAAGAAACCCCTAGTACAATAGTAAAAAGTTCTATTTATACTAAACTAGTTACTAGGGTTACAGAATTAAGTAAATGATGCAGAAATCCACTTCCGGGCCCACTTGGTGTGCGCTTGGGCTGAGCATTGAAGCTTTCACGTGTAGAAATCTTCCTTGGAGTTGAACGCCAGTTTGTAACTTGTTTCTGGCGTTTAACGCCAGAATAGGGCAGAAAGCTGGCGTTAAACGCCAGTTTGCGTCAACTAAACTCGGACAAAGTATAGACTATCATATATTGCTGGAAAGCACTGGATGTCTACTTTCCAACGCAATTGAGAGCGCACCAATTAAGTTTCTGTAGCTCCAGAAAATCCATTTCGAGTATAGGGAGGTCAGAATCCAACAGCATCTGCAGTCCTTCTTCAGCCTCTGAATCAGATTTTTGCTCAAGTCCCTCAATTTTAGCCAGAAAATACCTGAAATCACAGAAAAATACACAAACTCATAGTAAAGTCTAGAAATGTGATTTTTATTTAAAAACTAATAAAAATATATTAAAAACTAACTAAATCATACTAAAAACTATGTAAAAACAATGCCAAAAAGCGTATAAATTATCCGCTCATCACAACACCAAACTTAAATTGTTGCTTGTCCCCAAGCAACTTTAAATCAAATAGGATAAAAAGAAGAGAATATATTATAAACTCCAAAATATCAATGAAACTTAGCTCCAATTAAATGAGCGGGGCTAGTAGCTTTTTGCCTCTGAACAGTTTTGGCATCTCACTTTATCCTTTGAAGTTCAGAATGATTAGCATCTATTGGAACTCAGAATTCAGATAGTGTTATTGATTATCCTAGTTCAGTATGTTGATTCTTGAACACAGCTACTTTATGAGTCTTGGCCGTGGCCCTAAGCACTTTGTTTTCCAGTATTACCACCGGATACATAAATGCCACAGACACATAACTGGGTGAACCTTTTCAGATTGTGACTCAGCTTTGCTAGAGTCCCCAATTAGAGGTGTCCATGGTTCTTAAGCACACTCTTTTTTTTGCTTTGGACCTCGACTTTAACTGCTCAGTCTCAAGCTTTTGGCTTGACACCTTCACGCCACAAGCACATGGTTAGGGATAGCTTGGTTTAGCCGCTTAGGCCAGGATTTTATTCCTTTGGGCCCTCCTATCCACTGATGCTTAAAGCCTTGGATCCTTTTTATTACCCTTGCCTTTTGGTTTTAAGGGCTATTGACTTTTTCTGCTTGCTTTTTCTTTCTCTTTCTCTTTATTATTATTATTATTTTTTTCGCCAATTTTTTCTTACTTTTTCTTTTTTTTTTCTGCAAGCTTTGTTCTTCACTGCTTTTTCTTGCTTCAAGAATCAATTATATGATTTTTCAGATTATCAAATAACATTTCTCCTTTTTCATTATTCTTCAAGAGCCAACAATTTTAACATTCATAAACAATAAATTCAAAAGACATATTCACTGTTCAAGCATTCATTCAGAAAATAAAAAGTATTGTCACCACATCAAAATAATTAAACTAATTTCAAGAATGAATTCAAAATCATGTACTTCTTGTTCTTTTGTAATTAAAACATTTTTCATTTAAGAGGGGTGATGGATTCATAGGACATTCATAACTTTAAGACATAGACACTTAAACACTAATGATCATATAGTAAAGACACAAACATAAATAAAACATAAGGCTCAAAAACCGAAAAACAGGAAAATAAGAACAAGGAGATTAAGGAACGGGTCCACCTTAGTGAGGGTGGCGTCTTCCTCTTCTTGAAGAACCAATGGTGCTCTTGAGCTCCTCTATGTCTCTTCCTTGTCTTTGTTGCTCTTCCCTCATAGCTTTTTGATCTTCTCTAACCTCATGGAGAATGATGGAGTGCTCTTGGTGTTCCATCCTTAGTTGTCCCATGTTGGAACTTAATTCTCCTAGGAAGGTGTTGATTTGCTCCCAATAGTTCTGTGGAGGAAAGTGCATCCCTTGAGGCATCTCAGGGATTTCATGGTGAGGAATTTCCTCATGCTCTTGTTGAGGTCCATGATCTCTTGTTTGCTCCATCCTTTTCTTAGTGATGGGCTTGTCCTCATCAATGAGGATGTCTCCCTCTATGTCAATTCTAGCCGAATTGCAGAGGTGGCAAATGAGGTGAGGAAAGGCTAACCTTGCCAAAGTGGAGGACTTGTCAGCCACCTTGTAGAGTTCTTGAGGTATAATCTCATGAACTTCCACTTCCTCTCCAATCATGATACTATGGATCATGATGGCCCGGTCTACAGTAACTTCAGACCGGTTGCTAGTAGGAATAATTGAGCGTTGGATGAACTCCAACCATCCTCTAGCTATAGGCTTAAGGTCCAGTCTTCTCAATTGAACCAGCTTGCCTCTTGAGTCAACTTTCCATTGAGCTCCTTCCACACATATGTCCATGAGGACTTGGTCCAACCTTTGATCAAAGTTGACCCTTCTAGTGTAGGGGCGTGTGTTTTCTTGTATCATTGGTAAGTTGAACGCCAACCTTACATTTTCCAGACTGAAATCTAAGTATTTCCCCCGAACCATTGTAAGCCAGTTCTTTGGGTTTAGGTTCATACTTTGATCATGGTTCCTAGTGATCCATGCGTTTGAATAGAACTCTTGAACCATTAAGATTCCGACTTGTTGAATAGGATTAGAGAGAACTTCCCATCCTTTTCTTCTAATCTCTTGTCGGATCTCCGGATACTCGCTCTTTTTGAGCTTAAAAGGGACCTCAGGGATCACCTTCTTCTTGGCCACAACTTCATAGAAGTGGTCTTGATAGACCTTTGAGATGAATCTCTCCATCTCCCATGACTCAGAAGTGGAAGCAATTGCCTTCTCTTTCCTCTTTCTTGAGGTTTCTCTGGCCTTAGGTGCCATTGATGGTTATGGAAAAACAAAAAGCAATGCTTTTACCGCACCAAACTTAAAAAGTTTTCTCGTCCTCGAGCAAAAGAAGAAAGAAAGTAGTAGAAGAAGAAAAAAATGGAGGAGATGGAGTGAGAGAGTGTATTCGGCTAAGGGGGAGAAGTAGTGGTTGTGATGTGTGAAGATGGAGTAGTGTTAAGGGATTTATATAGGAGTGGGGGGAAGGTTAGGTTTCGGCCATTAGGGTTGGGTTTGGGAGGGAAAGGAATTTGAATTTGGAGGTAGGTGGGGTTTATGGGGAAGAGGTAATAAGGTGATTGGTGAAGGGTATTTGGGAAAGAGTGTTATGAGAAGGTGTGAAGAGGAGAGAAGAAGAGGTGGGGTAGGTGGGGATCCTGTGGGGTCCACAGATCCTGAGAGGTCAAGGACTTAGCATCCCTGCTCCAAGTAGGCGTGCAAAACGCCCTTAGAATGCATGTCTGGCGTTAAACACTAACTTGCTGCTTGTTTCTGGCGTTTAACGCCAGCTTTTCTCCCATTCTTGGCGTCAAACGCCAATTTCATGCTCTGTTCTGGCATTAAACACCAGTCTGGTGCTTGTTTCTGGCGTTTAACGCCAGCTTGATGCTTCTTTCTGGCGTTAAATGCTAGTTTGATGCTTCTTACTGGCGTTTAAATGCCAGTAAGCTCTTCCTCCAGGGTGAGCTATTTTTAATGCTGTTTTTCATTCTATTTTTGATTTTTCAGTAGTTTTTGTGACTTCACATGATCATCAACCTAAAGAAAACATAAAATAGCAATGGAAAATAAATAGATATAATTAAATAACATTGGGTTGCCTCCCAACAAGTGCTTCTTTAATGTCAATAGCTTGACAGTGAGCTCTCATGGAGCCTCACAGAAAATCAAAGCAATGTTGGGGCCTCTTAACACCAAACTTAGAGTTTGGTTGTGGCTTCCCAACACTAAACTTAGAGTTTGAATATGGGGGTTTTGTTTGACTCTGTATTGAGAGAAGCTTTTCATGCTTCCTCTCCATGGTTACAAAAAGAGAACCTTGAGTCTTAAATACAAGGTAGCCCTCATTCAACTGAAGGACCAATCTCCTCTGTCAACATCAATCACAGCTTTTGCTGTGGCTAGGAAGGGTCTGCCAAGGATGATGGATTCATCCTCATCCTTCCCAGTGTCTAGGATTATAAAATCAGCAGAGATGTAAAGGCCTTCAACATTTACTAACACGTCCTCTACTAGTCCATAAGCTTGTTTCATTGATTTATCTGCCATCTCTAATGAGATTCTTGCAGCTTGTACCTCAAAGATTCCTAGTTTCTCCATTACAGAGAGTGACATGAGGTTTATCCCTGACCCAAGGTCACACAGAGCTTTCTCAAAGGTCATGGTGCCTATGGTACAAGGTATGAAGAACTTTCCGGGATCCGGTTTCTTCTGAGGCAATGTCTGCCTCATTAGTGCACTCAGTTCATTGGTGAGCAAGGGGGGTTCATCCTCCCAAGTCTCATTACCAAATAAACTGGCATTCAACTTCATGATTTCTCCTATATACTTAGCAACTTATACTGCAATGGTGTCTTCATCCTCTTCAGAGGAAGAGTATTCATCAGAGCTCATGAATGGCAGAAGGAGGTCCAATGGAATCTCTAGGGTCTCTGTATGAGCCTCAAATTCCTTTGGTTCCTCAAAAGGGAACTCCTTTCTGTCCAGAGGACGTCCCAAGAGGTCTTCCTCACTGGGATTCACGTCCTCCTCCTCCTCTGGGCATTCGGCCACACCAAGTAAGGTTATGGCCTTGCACTCTCTCTTGGGATTTTCTTCTGTATTGCTTGGGAGAGTACTGGAAGGAGTTTCAGTAATCTTCTTACTCAGCTGACCCACCTGTGCCTCCAAATTTCTAATGGAGGACCTTGTTTCATTCATGAAACTTAGTGTGGTTTTGGATAGATCAGAGACTATGGTTGCCAGGCCAGAATGGCTCTGTTCAGAATTCTCTGTCTGTTGCTGAGAAGATGATGGAAAAGGCTTGCTATTACTAAACCTATTTCTTCCACCATTATTATTGAAGCCTTGTTGAGGCTTCTGTTGATCCTTCCATGAGAGATTAGGAGGATTTCTCCATGAAGGATTATAGGTGTTTCCATGGGGATCTCCCATGTAATTCACTTCTGCTATTGCAGGGTTCTCAGGATCATAAGCTTCTTCTTCAGAAGATGCCTCTTTAGTACTGTTGGATGCAGCTTGCAATCCATTCAGACTCTGAGAAATCATATTGACTTGCTGAGTCAATATTTTGTGCTGAGCCAATATGGCATTCAGAGTATCAATTTCAAGAACTCCCTTCTTCTAAGGCATCCCATTGTTCACAGGATTCCTCTCAGAGGTGTACATGAACTGGTTATTTGCAACCATTTCAATGAGTTCCTGAGCTTCTGCAGGGGTTTTCACGTGAAGAGATCCTCCTGCAGAATGGTCCAATGACATTTTTGACAACTCATATAGACCATCATAGAATATACTTATGATGCTCCATTCTAGAAGCATGTCAGTAGGACACCTTTTGATCAGTTGCTTATATCTTTCCCAAGCTTCATAGAGGGATTCTCCTTCCTTCTATCTGAAGATTTGGATTTCCACTCTAAGCTTGCTCATCTTTTGAGGTGGAAAGAATTTAGCTAGGAAAGCACTGACCAGCTTATCCCAAGAGTTCAGGCTTTCCTTAGGTTGTGAATCCAATCATGTTCTAGCTCTGTCTCTTACAGCAAAAGGGAAAAGCATAAGCCTATAGACCTCGGGATCAACTCCATTGGTCTTGATAGTGTCACAGATTTGCAAGAATTCAGCTAAAAACTGATGAGGATCTTCCATTGGAAGTCCATGAAACTTGCAATTCTGCTGCATTAGAGAAACCAATTGAGGCTTAAGCTCAAAATTGTTTGCTCCAATTGCAGGAAGTGAGATGCTTCTTCCATAGAAGTTAGAAGAATGTGCAATAAAGTCACCAAGCATCTTCCTTGCATCTACACCATTGTTATTAGGTTCGGCCATGTCTCCTTCTTTTTCGGAAATTTCTGTCAGGTCCTCTCCAGAGAGTTGTGCTTTAGCTTCCCTTAGCTTCCTCTTCAGAGTCCTTTCAGGTTCAGGGTCAGCTTCAACAAGAATATTCTTATCCTTGTTCCTGCTCATATGAAAAAGAAGAGAACAAAAAAGAAAATATGGAATCCTCTATGTCACAGTATAGAGATTTCTTTATGTGAGTAGAAGAAGAGAAGAATAGAAGAAGGAGAGGATAAGAATTCGAACACAGAGGAGAAGAATGGGTTCGAATTTTTGAATGGAAAAGGGGTGTTAGTAGATAATTAAATAAATAGAAAGAGATGAGAGGGGGAAGAATTCAAAAATTAAATAAAATAAATAAAAAAAATTTGTTTTTATTTTGACTATTAGTTATAATTTTAAATTTAAAAAGAAAAATAAAATTAAATTAAATTAGAATTTAAAACAAATAGTTAATTAAAAAGGAATTTTGAAAAAGTGGGGAAGAGTTTTTGAAAATTAGAGAGAGAAAATTGGTTAGGTGGTTTTGAAAAAGATATGATTGAAATAGAAAACTTTTAAAATAAAAAATTCAAGTAGTTAATTGAAAAAGATTTAAAAATCAAATTTGAAAAGATAAGAAGTTAGAAAAGATTTTGAAATTAAGTTTTGAAAAAGACACGATTGAAATTGAAAAAGATTTGAAAAGGAGATTAAAAAGATTTGATTTTGAAAATTAAAGTTGATTACTTGACTAACAAGAAACTAAAAGATATTATTCTAAAATTTAAAGATGGAACCTTTCTTAATAGGCAAGTAACAAACTTTAAAATTTTTGAATCAATCACATTAATTGTTAGTAAAGATTTTGAAATTATAAAATGAAATTAAAAAAAAAAGGATTTTGAAAATCATTTTAAAAAGTTTTCGAAAATATGAAAAAAATGAGAAAGATTTGATTTTTGAAAAGGTTTGAAAAAGATAGAATTTTTAAATTGAAAATTTGACTTGACTAATAAGAAACAACTAGATTTTAAAAATTTTGAAAAAGTCAACTCAAATATTCAAATTTTATGAGAAGAATAAGGGAAAGATATTTTTTTATTTTTGAATTTTTAATGAAGAGAGAGAAAAACACCAAATTGGAACAAAACATAAAAATTATGAATCAAAATAACTAATGCATGCAAGAACACTTTGAATGTCAAGATGAACACCAAGAACACTTTGAAGGTCAAGATGAACATCAAGAACATGTTTTTGAAAATTTTTAAGAAAAGAAAAACATGCGAGACACCAAACTTAGAAATTTTCAATAATTAGACACTAACAAATTGAAAATGCATATGAAAAACAAGAAAAGATACAAAACAAGAAAATGCAAAGATCAAACAAAGAAGATCATCAAGAACAACTTGAATATCATGAAGGACATTATGCATGAATTTTTCGAAAATTTTTAAGAAAAATAAAAGAATGCAATTGACACCAAACTTAAAAATTGACACTAGACTCAAACAAGAAATATCAATTTTTTTGTTTTTATGATTTTATTATAATTTTTTTGTATTTTTTTTTTCGAAAATTAATTTGAAAAAAAAATAAGGATTTCAAAATTTCTAATGAGAATTCCAGGAATCATGCAATGTTAGTCTAAAGCTCCGGTCCAGGAATTAGACATAGCTTACTAGTCAGCCAAGCTTTCAGTGAAAGTTCCGGTCCAAAACACTAGACATGGCCAATGGCCAGCCAAGCTTTAAGATACAAATCAGGCATACAACAGCTGAATTGATGAGAATAAAAAAAAGCTCTTGTGATAATGAGTTGAAACCTCGGTCCAAAAGATTAGACATGGCTTCACAGTCAGCCAGACTTCAACAGATCATCATGAAACTCTAGAATTCATTCTTAAAAATTATGAAGCCATAGAATAATTTATTTTCAAATTTTTTTTTGTTTTTTTTTTAAGTTTTTTCGAAAATAAAAACAAAAACAAAAAGCTTAAAATTAAAATAAAATTACCTAATCTGAGCAACAAGATGAACCGTCAGTTGTCCAAACTCGAACAATCCCTGGCAACGGCGCCAAAAACGTGGTGCACGAAATCATGATCATTCATTCCTTGGTAACGGCGCCAAAAAATTTATACACACGTTCATAATCTTAGTTCTTTGTTACAACTTCGCACAACTAACCAGCAAGTGCACTGGGTCGTCCAAGTAATAAACCTTACGTGAGTAAGGGTCGATCCCACAGAGATTGTCGGCTTGAAGCAAGCTTTGGTCATCTTGAAAATCTCAGTCAGGCAGATTCAAATGGTTATGGTGAATTGATAGTTAAAATATAATTAAAATATAAAATGGGATAAAGATACTTATGCAATTCATTGGTGAGAGTTTCAGATAAGCGTATGGAGATGCTTTTGTTCCTTCTGAACCTCTACTTTCCTACTGTCTTCATCCAATCATTCATACTCCTTTCTATGGCAAGCTGTATGTTGGGCATCACCATTGTCAATGGCTACATCCCGTCCTCTCAGTGAAAATGGTCCAAATGCACTGTCACCGCACAGCTAACCATCTGTCGATTCTCGATCATGCTGGAATAGAATTCAGAAATCCTTTTGCGTCTGTCACTACGCCCAGCACTCGCGAGTTTGAAGCTCGTCACAGCCATCCCTTCTCAGATCCTACTCGGAATACCACAGATAAGGTTTAGACTTTCTGGATCTCAAGAATGGCCGCCAATAATTCTAGCCTATACCACGAAGACTCTGATCGCAGATTAGGAGGCTAAGAGATATGCATTCAAGCCTTCTTTCATGTAGAACGGAAGTGTTTGTCAGGCACGTGTTCATAAGTGAGAATGGTGATGAGCATCATATAATCATCACATTCATCATGTTCTTGTGTGTGAATGAATATCTTAGAGAAGAAATAGGCTTGAGTTGAATAGAAAAACAATAGTACGTTGCATTAATTCATGAGGAACAGCAGAGCTCTACACCTTAATCTATGGTGTGTAGAAACTCTACCGTTGAAAATACATAAGAACAAGGTCTAGGTATGGCCGAATGGCCAGCCTCCCCAAATGGCATATGAATTCGAAAATAGGGGAAAGAGACCCCTAGTACAATAGTAAAAGGTTCTATTTATACTAAACTAGTTACTAGAGTTACAGAATTAAGTAAATGATGCAGAAATCCACTTCCGGGCCCACTTGGTGTGTGCTTGGGCTGAGCATTAAAGCTTTCACGTGTAGAGGTCTTCCTTGGAGTTGAAAGCCAGTTTGTAACTTGTTTATGGCGTTTAACTCTGCTTTGCCACTTGTTTCTAGCGTTTAACGCCATAATAGGGCAGAAATCTGGTGTTAAACGCCAGTTTGCATTGTCTAAACTCAGGCAAAGTATGGACTACTATATATTGCTGGAAAGCGCTGGATGTCTACTTTCCAACGCAATTAAGAGCGCGCCAATTGGGTTTCTGTAGCTTCAGAAAATCCATTTCGAGTGCAGGGAGGTCAGAATCCAACAGCATCTGCAGTCCTTCTTCAGCCTCTAAATCAGATTTTTGCTCAACTCCCTCAATTTCAGCCAGAAAATACCTGAAATCACAGAAAAACACACAAACTCATAGTAAAGTCCAGAAATGTATTTTTATTTAAAAACTAATAAAAATATATTAAAAACTAACTAAATCATACTAAAAACTATGTAAAAATAATGCCAAAAAGCGTATAAATTATCCGCTCATCAGATGACTAAGTAGAAACAACAACCTATTACCATTATGCTTGGGGAAATTCAACAAGGATAGAATTTCTAATTAACCTTCTCCCAGTCAAGGCTTTTTATTTTAATACATAAAACCTCCTGTTAATTTCCAGTGCTTTAATTAATAATTATTTTAATTTCCCGTTCTCCAACTCTAAAATTTCTCAGAAAATTCCTGACTAATAAAATAGCACTCTTTTGTCAATTCGTTGGGAGACGACCTGGGATTTTTACTCCCATTATTTTTATTCTAAAGTTGTGACAACCCTTTTTAAATTGATAAGCGGAATTTTCGTCAGTTAAGAACTATACTCGCAATGTTATTTCTATATTAATTTCTTAACCGGCAATTCTACGCACGTCAATTTTTGGCGCAGTTGCCGGGGAGTTGCAATAGTGTGCTAAATTATTGGTTGGTGTAAATATTTTTTTAATTTTATATATTTGCATATTTTATTTTATTTTATTACCATGAGCTGTATGTTTCTGATGCACCACTATTTCGTGGTACATCTTGTGCTTAATTGAGTGGATTTTATCCACTATTCTCACACTTGTCCATGTAAATTACATATTTTACATTTTTCTTCCTAATTTTGTGCTGTGATTAAAAATATATTTTACTAGGCGTCATGATGTAGATGAGACTACTATTTGGCTATATGCCTTCCCGTTCTCTCTTGAGGGAAAGGGAAGGGAGTGGTTCTACACTCAACCTGAAGTAGTCGTTAATAATTGGGATTTGCTCAGAAGGGAATTCTTGGAAAAATACTTTCCAGGTGAAGTTACAGACAGACTGAGAAAAGAAATTTCCTGCATTATCCAAGGCGAGTCAGAGACTCTATATGAATATTGGGACCACTTCAGGAATCTGCTGGACTCATGTCCCCACCACAAGATTGACCAGTTGGTGTTGATTAGCTACTTTATACAAGGTATGAAGCCTCAGGATAAGACTACATTAGATGCTGCGAGTAAGGGTTCTCTGAAGAAGTACAAGACAGCGACAGAAGCGTGGCAACTGATCACCGATCTAGCTGAGTCTACCCAAAATGTCAGGCACAGGAACAACCATCCCAAGGTTATTGCGGAGGTTTTCTCTAGTAGTGAGACTGCTGCTCTCACACAGACTCTTGGAGAGATGACCAACATACTGAAGCAGTTGCAGCTGAATCAACAACAACCTCAGCATCCCCCACAACAACAATGTCAACAACTGGTTTCTCAGAGAGTGTGCGGAATATGTGCCTGCTATACTCATTACACTGATGAGTGTCCGCAACTCCAACAAGAAGACAACACCTTGGCAGCCACCCATAATTTCTATGACCGCCCGAATCAAGGATACTATCAACAAGGTGGCAACTATAACCAAGGTGGGAACTATAATCAAGGTTGGCAAGACAACTCCAACTAGGGATAGAGACATAATTCCAACCAGGGATGGAGAGACAATTCCAACCAAGAATGGAGGGACAACTACAATAGAGGAGGCAGAGATAACAGTGGAAATCAGAGGTGGAATAACAACAACAGACAGCAGAACCAAAACCAGCCTTACCGAGCACCTCACCAAAGGCAGTCCCAAGCGCCTCAAAACAACCAACAGCAGGCCCCTCAAATCACTTACCCCCTTCTTCTTCTAATGACGAGATGATTCGCTCTCTTGCGTAAGGACAACAAGACATTCAGAATACACTTACCTCTACCATAAACGGTCTGAATGCTACTTTACAAGCTCTCGTTTCCTGGAAGGATTCATTATCTACCCCCAACAATCAACCTTCAAGCTCCAGTGCAATTCCTTCTCAACCTTTACCCAACCCCAAAGGTGGTATCAATGCCATTACTTTGAGGTCCAGAACCACATTGCAAGAGATGAATCATGAGGAGCCAAGCTCAAAGGAAGATACCCAAGTTGAAGATATTGTGGAGGTAGAGGATGTTGAAGAAGAGGAGGAAGTACAGGACATGGTTGAAGAAGAAATAGCTCAACCAGGAAATGGAGCACCAAAGGAAGATGAAGTTACAAGAGAAACCATTCCCATTCTATTTCCACACCTTGCTAGGAAATCCAGGAAGCAGATGGAGCTAGACCCCAAGATGGTGGAGATCTTCAAAAAGGTTGAAGTAACCATTTTCCTTTTTGATGCCATTCGCCAGGTACCTAAGTATGCTAAATTTCTAAAAGATTTATGCATGAATAAAGATAAAATACAGGATTTAGAAACTATTCCTCTAAGTAGCTCTATTTCTGCTTTAATGGGTGATATATCAGAAAAATATAGTGATCCAGGTCCATGCATGGTTACTATTACTATAGAGAGTATAAAATTTTCTGACTGCAGGTGTGATTTAGGCGCATGTGTGAGTATTATGCCATTATCTGTATATGATGCTATGAGGCTCCCTCCCTTAAAAAGGTCACAGCACGTTTTGTTTTGGCAGATAAAAGAATAATCTCGGTGGTAGGAATTGCTGAGGACGTGCTGGTGAGAATTAAGGGGCTCACATTCCCAATTGACTTCTACATCTTGGAGATGCCCCCTAATGACTCAGAAAGACCATCATCCATCCTGTTGGGAAGGCCATTTTTGAAGACTTCAAAGTTCAAATTAGATGCCTTCTCAGGAATTTACTCTTTTGAGATAGATGGCAGAGCAGTGAGCTTCAACTTGGATGAAGCTATGAAGCATCCTCCGGAAGATCATTCTGCCTTCCAGTGCGATATCATTGATGAAATTGTAGCTGCAGTTCACCAAGAAGAAGTAGAAGAGAGGCACATGGAGCAAGGTGCAAGTGTGGGAAAGCCCCATGAACAAGATGAAGACACCTTGCCACCTTCACTGGCTCCAGATGATCAAGTACCTAGCCATGAGCAGAAAATAGAGTTGAAGCCCCTTCCACCCCACCTCAAGAATGCTTACCTTGAGGATAATCAGAAGCTCCCAGTTATCATTGCAAGGGAACTCACTTCCCAACAGGAGGAGCAGCTACTTAGTGTGCTGAGAAGACACAAGAAAGCGATTGGGTGGAGCTTGGTGGATATAGTAGGCATCAGCCCTCAAGTTTATGAGCACCGGATATTTTTAGAAGAGGGAGCAAGGCCTGTCCGTCAGCCTCAAAGGCGACTGAACCCTACCATCTTAGAAGTTGTCAAGAAAGAAGTGACCAGACTACTTGAAGCTGATATTATCTACCCCATCTCAGATGGTGAATGGGTCAGCCTAGTACAAGTGGTGCCCAAGAAGTCTGCAGTCACAACAGTGAAGAATGATCATGGAGAGCTCCTGACAACTAGAGTCCAGAATTCCTGGAGGGTGTGCATTGATTACACGCGCCTCAACCAGGCTACCGCAAGGATCACTACCCCCTGCCATTCATTGATCAGATGCTCGATCGCCTGTCAGGTAAATCACACTACTGCATTTTAGATGGTTACACAGGCTATTTTCAAATTCATATAGCTCCTGAAGATCAGGAGAAAACTACTTTTACATGTCCCTTTGGAACGTATGCATACAAGAGGATGCCTTTTGGCTTATGTAATGCACCTGCTACTTTCCAAAGGTGCATGATGAGTATTTTCTCAGATCTTATTGAAAGTTGTATGGAAGTTTTCATGGATGACTTTAGTGTGTATGGTTATTCATTTAACCTTTGCTTGGATAGTTTAGCTAGAGTATTAGATAGGTGTGTTAGTTCAAACCTTGTATTAAATTTTGAAAAATATCACTTTATGGTAAAACAAGGTATTGTTCTAGGACATGTTGTATCTAATACTGGTATTTCTGTAGATCCAGCAAAGGTAGATGTCATTTCTAGTTTACCTTACCCCTCCTCCGTGAGGGAAGTCCGTTCGTTCCTTGCTCATGCAGGTTTCTACCAGAGATTTATCAAGGACTTCAGTAAGGTAGCATTGCCTTTATCTAGACTACTACAGAAAGATGTTGAGTTCGAACTAAGTGAGGACTGCATGGAAGCGTTTGATAAGCTGAAGATCGCCTTGACTCAAGCTCTGATTGTGAGAGGACCGGACTGGAGCCAGCCATTTGAGATTATGTGTGATGCCTCCAACCATGCAGTAAGAGCGGCACTGGCTCAGTACGAAGGTAAGGACCCTTTCATAATTACTTATGCTTCTAAGACCTTAGACGCTGCTCAGTCTAATTATACTACCACTGAAAAAGAGCTTCTGGCTATTGTTTTTGCTCTGAATAAATTCCGAGCCTATTTACTTGGTACTAAGGTGGTAGTGTACTCAGACCATGCAACTCTAAAATATTTATTAGCTAAAAAAGAGTCCAAACCAAGGTTAATACGTTGGATATTGTTGCTGCAAGAATTTGATTTAGAAATCAAAGATATGAGTGGTTCCCAGAATTTAGTGGTGGACCACTTGAGTCACCTAGAGCACATTAAAACTGACTCCACTCCTATCAATTATGCTTTTCTATTTGATAGCTTGCATGCAATATCTGAAGTAGTTCCTTGGTATGCACCTATAGCTAATTATCTAGTTAGCCATACCTTCCCTCCCAATTTTACTAAACATCAAAAAGACAAGCTGAAAAGCGAGTCCAAGTACTATATATGGGATGACCCATATTTATGGAGGTATGGTGCTGACCAGATAATTAGACGATGTGTACCTCAATCAAAATTCCAGTCAATTTTAGAGGCCTGCCACTCTTCTGAGAGTGGTGGACATTTTAGCCCTCAAAGAACAGCTAGAAAAATTTTAGACTGTGGATTCTGGTGGCCCACTCTTTTTAAGAATACTACTGCCTTCTGTAAATCTTGTTCCCCATGCCAAAGGTTTGGTAATATATCCAAGAGGGATGAGATGCCCCAACAGCTGATGCTATTCTGTGAAATTTTTTATGTTTGGGGCATTGACTTCATGGGTCCATTTCCAAACTCTAATGGTTTCTTATATATACTGTTAGCTGTAGATTATGTTTCTAAATGGGTGGAAGCAATTCCTACCCGTACTGATGATGCCAACACTGTTGTCTCCTTTGTTAAAAACCATATTATCTGTCGCTTTGGATCACCACGAGCAATCGTGAGTGATCAAGGCACTCACTTTGTAACAGGAGATTAGTAGGTCTACTGAAGAAGCATAGGATTGTTCACAAGGTAGCAACAGTCTACCATCCTTAGACCTATGGACAAGCTGAGGTGTCTAACAGGGAGATAAAGCGCATACTGGAAAAGATAGTCAAGCCTCATAGGAAGGACTGGAGCAACAGGCTTGTACACGCGCTTTGGGCTTATCGGACAGCATACAAGACACCCATCAGAATGAGTCCCTTCCGCCTAATATATGGAAAGGCTTGCCACCTCCCAGTAGAGGTGGAACATAAGGCTTTCTGGGCTGTGCGGGAATGCAACATGGGATTTGAGAAGGCTGGTGCTGAAAGAAAGTTGCAACTAGCAGAACTGGAGAACCTTCGAGTCGAGGCATATGACAACTCCAGACTATACAAAGGAAAGGTGAAGGCTGTGCATGACAAGCATATCAAGAGAAGACATTTCAGACCTGGGGAGCTAGTTCTCCTTCACAACTCAAGGTTGAGACTCATGCCAGGCAAGCTGATATCAAGGTGGGAAGGCCCCTATAGAGTAGAGAAGGCCGAGCCATACAGAGTCTTCCACCTGAGTCATCCTTCAAGTTCCAAATTCATCAAGGTCAATGGACATCGCTTGAAGATGTATCATGGTGAGAAGATAAAGAATAATAAGGAGCTCGAGATCTTTCTCTTGGAAGATCCACCAGCAGAAGAAGATTGAGCTTGTGGACCATCCAACTTAAGGACGTAAAAGCAAAGTGCTAGGTGGGAGACAACCCACCATGGTATGATCGTTCTTTTCATTCCTAGTTTTATGTTATTTTGTTTTTCATAGTACTCTTCATAATTTCTACATAATCATCTGCATTCTGCATTCTGCATATAAAAAAAATGGTGGACGACGCGCAAGCGTCACTGACGCGTGAGCGTCATGTGTGAGTTCGCACCACCAAAGAATTGACCCGAGAGTTGGGCCGGAGTGGTGCTGGAAGCGTGCCTTGTGCACAAGCAAGTCCACGCGTACGCGTACGCGTCACCCTGGAAATCGGCGTAAATTAGTGTTTGACCCGAGAGTTGTGCTGCCCTCGCCCTGGAACTGTGCTAGTACGCGTACGCATCATCTTCACAAAATGGCCGCTCACGCATGCGCGTGCCTGATGCGCACACGTCGTTTGCAATGTTGGCCCTCATGCATAACAACCCGAGAGTTGTGCGTGCGCGAGGATGCTTTCACGCGATTTGCACAATCCAAGGCACGCGTGCGCGTGCCTGAAGCTTACGCATCACTATCAAACTTGCACAACCCACGCGTACGCATGCCATACGCGTACGTGTCGCACGCGACGCACAATTAAACCACTACGCTGCCTGATTTCCAATCTTCCCTCCCCTCAATCCTAATTATCTTTCCATCATAATTCTTTCTTCTTTCTCCTTCCCTCTTTTTTCCTTATTCTTTCTTATTATCTACTACTTTCTTCCTTCCCTTTTCATCTTCTACATCAGGTTCTTTTCTTTTCTCCCTCTACTCTTTCTTTCTTCTTTCAATTATTGCATTTATTTATTTTTCTTTCTTCTAAATTTTTCTTTCATGCTTAGTTATTTGTGGTTTCTTTTTCCATGCATTTTTTGTTGGTATTTGAGTTTTATTTGGGTAGTACCTTGTTATCATTAAGTTTGTGGATATTGTGAGGAGTGATTTGACAATTAACATTTAATTTTGGCTCTCATATACATTTGGATACATTATTTTCATTCCTATTATAACTTGCATACCAAGTGTTTGTGAAAAAGGCTCTTATGGCCTTTTGAATCATATTTTCTTTTCTTCTTTTACTTGAATGCCTCTTTTTCATAACATTTGTACTCCACATGTAATTGGGATTATCATTCACAATTGTCATCATTACAAGTACATTTTAATTTGGCACATTTAATACTTGATGCTTGAGTTATGAATACATTATGAGTAATGTTGAATGCCTCTTCTTTCACTTGAATGCCTCTTCTTTCACTCCTGCATCTAATTATTATGAATTGCCTTCTTGATCTAAATTGTTGTCTTACCTACATATTGTAGCTACCGTGTATTTAAGCTCTAATCTTTTCTTTGGCATTTATTATCACTTGGAATTTTCTCCCTCCTATTTTTAGTTATATATATCTTTCACACTCTTCCTCTTCCTTTCTTCCTTAGGCATAGGTACCAAGAAAGGCAAAGAGAAAGCCACTGACAAGACACCAGCAAGGAGAGGAACCAAGAGAGTTCTGGCTAAAGCACTTCCATCTACAAGCGTAAAGCCGCCAACAAAGCAGGTGAAGAGGCTCATTAAAATTGATGAATCATAGAAAGCCTTTCCCGCACGGGACTCCACATGGTTCACTAACCGTTACTGCGAACAGATGTTCCCCATCCTAGCCGAGAGGAACTACAACAATGAGCATCTATTCATTGTTCCAACACACTTTGTTGATTTTGTGGAGCCCCGAATAGAGAGGAGACAGTGGGGATTTTTGAGGAGGCAGCCGCGGGAGGCCAACTTATCGTGGGTAGTTGAATTCTAGTATAACTTCTACTCGCCTACCCTGCAGACTATTTTTGTTCTTCAGCATCAAGTCCCTGTCTCCGAGGTGCCATACAGCGAGCACTGGATCTTTCACCTAGTCCAGAGAGATTGGATGCATATCAAGAAGCCTCTCTTAAGTGCCAGATGTATCAGTTTGATTGGGCCAGAGTCCTTGGAGTTATCACCCAACCTGGTAACACCTGCATCTATGGGCTGCATCGGTCGAAACCCAAGAGCATCTCAGCCCTGTCACTTACCTTGGAAGCTCGCGTGTGGGCACAGATTATGTCCCACTATATCTTTCCAAGCACTCATGAGTCCACCATCACAGCTGACATAGCTGTCCTCATCTGGTGCATCCTGACTGAGCAACCCCTCAACCTGCCCCGACACATCCGGCAAGCAATGGGACATGTACAGATTGCGGGTAACCTGCCTTTCCCCGCATTGGTTTCAGATTTGGTCTCTGCAGCAGGTGTGTCCTATCGGGCAGGATACACGAAGGTCACCATCCCTAGGGCCGACCAGTATGTCCCGCATGGGAAGTACATCCGGCCACCAGTTCCTTCTGCGAGCCGGCCTGTAGGCCCATCTTTGGAAACTCTTCTTTCTTCTACTCCACCATCATCCACACCAGAAGCACCATCCACCCATCAGATGTTCCTTCAGATTCTTGAGAGGTTCGACCGGCAAGACCGGTGGATGGAGCACCGTAACAAGCACCGATACAACTACCTGAAGGAACTCATTGTTGGTACTCAACCACCTCCAGAACAGAAGGACACCCCGGACTCCCCTTCATCTAGTACCACAGGAAGCCAGGACGAACCAAACAGCGGAGGCGATGCTTCCAGCCCTACCTTGCTCCTTACTGATGGCACGGAGGACCGTGCCAAGCCTTAAGTGTGGGAGGTCAGTCCTTGACTTCCGGAGGTAATTTCTCTCTCTTAACACCAACATTTTAGTTTTTCTTTTGTAGATAGGATAGCTTGCATGTATTTTTTGCTTGGTTAAAGTAATGAATTTCTTTTCAAGACCCTATTTTATAATATTTCACTAATTTAAATTGAAAATTTGTGTTAAATTTGTTTGAAGATTGTAATTTGGAACATGAATTAGAGCTAAGAACACACCACCTGTGAGATTTGAGCTTAATTATTTGGTAGAATTATTTAACCATGAATTTTTATTCTTGTGTGTTTACCTATCTATGATTGCAATCTTTGCTTTGTTCCATTCTATATGTCCATTATTTAGTATATTCATGCTTATATATGATTGAGGCCATCATTTGTTATTAGCTCACTTATCCCAAATAGCCTACCATTTCAATTACCTTTGTTTGCCACTTTGAGCCTTTTAATCCCCATTTGTTCTTTATATTACCACGTCACTAGCCTTAAGCAGAAAAATAATTAATTACCTGATTTAAATATTTGGTTTGCTTAAGATAGTGTGTTAACTAAGTGTGGGGGAATTGTGGGAAACCTGGGTTAATGGGAATGTGTTGTGTTTCTACTTTATTTAAATATTGGAAATTTGGGTGCATACTCATATGAGATCAGAAAAACCATATGCATTGATATGTTATGTTTGCTTTCATGTTCAAAAAAAATTATTACAATATAAATAAATAAATAAATAAGGGGACAAAATTACCCCAATGTTAAGTTTAATAAAAGATCAATGCATATGTGGTGAAATTAAAGAAAAAATTGATACATGAGTATGTGATGCAAAAGTGAAAATTTTGGGTAGCTAGGCATGATTTCAGAAGTACATAGAATGTGTGTGTATGTGTGTGGTAAGAGCTTAGGTTAGTCAAAGATTCATATTATAGCTCACTTGGCCATATATATCCTCACCCTTACCTTAGCCCCATTACAACCTTGAAAAGACCTCATGATGTTTGTATTGGTATACTAATTATTTGTTGATTGGTTAGATGAAGAACAAAGTTTTAGAAAGCATGACTAGAGAAGAGTAGAGTGATTAACCCTAGACACTTGAGCGACTAGAGTGCATATACACTATCAGTGAGGGTTCAGTGCTTGATTCTATGTTTCCTGCTATCATGAGCTGTCTTCTTACAAGTTTACTTGTCTTTTAGTGTGTGATTTGAATTAGTGGAATCTGATTTATTTTTGTCTTGGAGAACTTATTTATCTTCAACCAAGTAAATAGAAACATCTTAGCATATAGTTGCATTTGCATACATAGGTTGCATCTCATGAGTCTTACTTTTCCCCCATTCATTCCTTTTGTCTACTTGAGCTTAGCATGAGGACATGCTAATGTTTAAGTGTGGGGAGATTGATAAACCACTATTTTATGGTTTATCTTGTGCTAATTTGAGTGGTTTTTATCAAGTCTTTGCACACTTATTCATATAAATTGCATGATTTTACAAATCCTTCCTAATTCTGTTCTATTCTTGAAAACTTGATTTCCAAGCATTTAAATTATGTATTTTAATCCCCCTCTATACTATTCGATACCGTGATCTGTGTGTTAAGTGTTTTCAGGCTTCATAGGGCAAGAATGGCTTAGAGGATAGAGAGGAAGCTTGCAAAAATAGAAGGAATACAAGAAACAAAAGAGATGACCAGCGAGGATCGACGTGCACGCATGGCTCACGCGTGCGCCTGATTTGGAGATTTTCATGGCGATGCGTGCGCGCACCTGACGCGTACGCGTGAGAAGCGAGATTGCACAGTGACGCGTGCGTGTACCTAGCGCGTACGCGTGACACGCGAAAAAGACCAGCGACGTGTACGCGTGACTGACGTGTACGCATGACATGCGCCACGTGCAGAAAATGTAGAAGACGCTAGAAGCGATTTTGGGCTGAGCTTGGACCCAGTTTTCGACGCAGAAACATAGACTAGAGCCAGGGAACAAACAGAGACTCAACACACATTCTCATTTACATAGTTTTTAGTTTTATGTTTGAATCTTAGAGAGAAATCACTACTTTCTCTAGGTTTTCTTCACATTCATAGTTTTAGAGTTTATGCTTTGGATTTTGGATATTGAGAAGAGTCACTACCTCCGTTGAAGTTGCCATTATTCTAGTTTGTTTTCTTATTCCTTTACTCTTTTAACTGCCCATTAACCCTGTTCAGATATGTATGTTTATGATTTTGAGATTTATTAATGCAAAAAACTACTTTTACCTTTAATTAAATTCCAATTATTATTTTATTTAATTTATCATGTCTTCTTTTTATTCCCTTTATATGTTTGTGAAAATTGTATTCATGTCAATGGAGTAAACTCCCAACTTGACTTGGGAGTTGATTAAAAGGAGACACTTGAGTTGGAATACGCAAGTGTAATTGGAAATTGGAAGTTGTTGGCTGGCTCTCTAGTCACTAACGCTAATCCTTCCATAAGAGAGGATTAGGACTTGTGAATTGGAGTTTGTTCAGTTACTTAACTTTTCCTTATTCGGTAAGGGATGACTAAGTAGAAACAACAACCTATTACCATTACGCTTGGGGAAATTCAACAAGGATAGAACTTTCAATTAATCTTCTCCCAGTCAAGGCTTTTTATTTTTATACATAAAACCTCCTCTTAATTTCCAGCGCTTTAATTAATAATTATTTTAATTTCCCGTTCTCCAACTCTAAAATTTCTCAGAAAATTCCTGACTAATAAAATAGCACTCTTTTGTCAACTCGTTGGGAGACGACCTGGGATTTTTATTTCCAGTATTTTTATTTTAAAATTGTGACAACCCTTTTTAAATTGATAAGCGGAGTTTTCGTCGGTTAAGAACTGTACTCGCAACGTTATTTTTATATTAATTTCTTAACTGGCAATTCTACGCACGTCAGTCGTAAAATGTAAATCCTCTTCATATATACTTCCTTTTGCAACTTGCTTATTTGACGGTGAGGTATTTGACTGTGAGGTATTTGACAATTCATTATTTTGGACTTGGACTGAATTCACCCTTGTTCACATTGGATTCTTATACAAATTCCAAAATAATGTAACTAATATAAGCTACTTTTAACTTTATTGCCCCTAGAGAAAACTTAATGATTTAATGGCAATGAATCTTAATCGTATCTAGATAGGTTTGCTTGTCAATTTAGCCAGCCTTTTCTACTTACCCAAAAAAAGATAGAGCACAGTCCATCTTTTTCATCCCAATCTAACATACTAAATGGCAATAGCTTTATGATGCATCTATTTAGGGCCATATTAGACATTGTTTATGGTAGCTTTGACCTTCTTTGTTTCCTAAATTTTAAAAAGGTGGGTTTGATCTATTCTTAACTTCCTTCTCAATTCAATTGTCTCAATTCACTGAAATTGCTCATGAAATTTGAAATTGTATTCTGCCCAGAAACATAATGCCTGGCTTTCTTTATGTGTTATGGTCAATTGAGTATCTAAAAAAACTTGTAAATCTTTGTAACTAATAAATCAATCTTTTTTTTTTGTTATAAGACAATACAACAAACATGTTATTGGTACACTTTTAAAATTAGGGATGCATTTGCACTGCATCCTTTTATATCTATGGACACAAATGCATGTGTTATCACAATGCTCATAGTTCACTTTTCCAAAATAAGAACTACTTTTATTCCTTTTTTCTAACTTAATAGGATATGAATTACTATATTTCTTTTTTGGTTAAATTTCACATATTAAAAAGCTCTATTTGTATAAAAATATTGCATCCATCTTATCTAATATATATTTTTTGATAAATAAAAGTGCTATGCCATAATGCTATGTGTGTGACCAAGATTAAAAAGATCCTAATCAACAGATATAAACAGCTCATCGATAATTATATATTTTTTGATACATTTTAATATATTTTTTAATATTAAAATCAATTGAGTGTTCATTATGTGACTCCAAATTAAAATCTCAATGAGTATCAATTTACTTATCCATTTTTAGATTAATTTTCTAATTGGGTTATCCATTTATTTAAGTAATGTTTTTTATTTAAATAGATAAAAAATAATTTTAGCCAATAAATAAATTATTAAATAAATATAAAATAATTTTGGTATAAATATGCAACTGTTTAGATCCAGTTGACACTCACAATGTCCAAATAATTAAGTATTCCTTAAATTAAGTTGTAAATTATTCAAGACATTATCATTATTATTTTGGGATACACCTTTTGATCACTACAGAAACCTTAGAACTATCAAAGGCATATGATATTTTCACTTTCATGGGATACAATTGAAAAAGGCATGTTGATCTACTTGGATTGTTAGTCGTAGAAACATAAGTACTTTGGGTAAAATTTTCCACCAATAAAGGAGCTCACATATTGTCCATTATTTTCATCCCAATCTCAATTGTACTAATGTTATATAAATATACAACATTTACTCTTTCTAATTAGACATGTCTTCTTTTATCATTTAAATTGTTATGTTTCTTATAAATGAAAGCAAGTTTCTTATAGTTTATCAGTCTTTTACATAGAGTTCCTATAGAAATTTCAAAGAAGTAATGACCAAATCAGTACCCGAAAGATTCAAACGCTGACATTTTGGTACCTCACTATTGTTATTGACAAAATGGTCCTTAAAAGATTTTAAAATTTGACAAGCGTACCCACGAGTTCACCGGAGCACATTTTCGGCAAACACAGTGCTGACATGGCCACTGCGTTTTGATGACATGGCAAATACCCTTACCCACCCTAATTCTTCTCCTTCTCCTTCCCCCTCCCCAACGCACTCCCCCCCTCCCCTTCATGAATGCATTCTCCCCCCTCCCCAACTCTAATCCTTCCCTCCCCCTCCCTAATCCTAATCCCCCATCTCCAACGCACTTTCCCCCTCCTCAATCCAAAATCCCCCTTTCTGAACCCTAATCCCCTTCCCTTACCCCTTTTAATAAATTCATCAATTTCCGCTAACCTTTCAAAATGATTTGTAGATTCCATTTAGCATTTCAGATTAAAACCATATATATTGAATAATTTTATGATTTGGCATTTCACATTCCAAAATTAAACACTTTTTCCTCATGCAATTCTCAACGATGTTAACAATTCAATCAAGGAGAAAATCACACGATTTAACAGAAGGAAGAAGAAGGAATGGTGAATGCAAGATGATTTTAACAATTTTTTTAAAAAAAAACAAAACCAGCAAATTCGTGAGAAGGAGAGAAGAGAATCTGAAGCAGGACGGCGAATGAAGCGGTTCTGAATGACAAGGGAGGAGGCAGTGTAAAGAGTGACGGGAACCACGGGAGGGAGCTACTTGCGAGAGAGGAAGCAGTGCCAGAAGTTAGACCTCATCTTCGATACACAGAAGAATGGGAAAGGGGACGGGGGCTAGCAGCAAGCACATACAAGTAGTGAAGGCGACAGCAGTGAAGACGAAGGGGAGAGAGAATTGAGAGTGTGAGATACTGTGTTGGGAAGGGGATTAGAATTCAAAGGGGTAAAGAAAGGGGATTAGGGTTCAGAAAGGGGGATTTTGGATTGAGGAGGGGGGAAGTACGTTGGAGATGGGGGATTAGGATTAGGGAGGGGGAGGGAAGGATTAGGGTTGGGGAGGGGGGAGAATGCATTCAGGAAGGGGAAGGGGGGAGTGCGTTGGGGAGGGGGAAGGAGAAGGAGAAGAATTAGTGTGGGGAAGGGTATTTGCCATGTCATCAAAATGCAGTGGCCATGTCAGCACTGTGCTTGCCGGAAATGTGCTCCGGTGAACTCGTGGGTACGCTTGTCAAATTTTAAAATCTTTTAAGGACCATTTTGTCAATAACAATAGTGAGGTACCAAAATGTCAGCGTTTGAATCTTTCGGGTACTGATTTGGTCATTACCTCTTTTTCAAAATAATATAACTATTATAGACTACTTTTAACTTTATTGCCCCTAGAGATAGTTTTCTTAATGCTTTAATGGCAATGAATCTTGATCATATCTGGATAAGCTTGCCTGTCAGTCTAGCCTAACTTTTCTGCTTACAACAAATCATATAGAGCACAGACTACCCTTTTTATCCCAAACTAACATACTAAATGGCAATAGATCTATGATGAACATATTTAATTATTTTATTAGACATTGCTTATGGTAACTTTGACCTTCTTTGTTTTCTGGATTTTAAAAAGGTAATTTTGGTCTATTATTGACTTCTTTGTTGGTTTAATTGTCTCATTTCACTAAAATTGCTCATGAAATTTGAAAACATGTTCTGTCCAGAAAGATAATGCTTGACTTTTTTTGTGTTATGGTCAATTGAGTATCTAAAAAATCTTATAAATGATAAACCAATTTTTTTTTGATAAGATAACACAACAAATATGTTAATGTTACACTTTCAAAATTAGGGGATGCATCTACATTGGATTCTTGTACATCTATGGGCAAAAAAGCTTAGGATTTCTGTTATCACCATGCTCATGGTTCACCTTTCTAAAATAAGAACTGCTTCTATATTATTTTTCTCACTTAATAGGATTTGAATTACTATATCATCCAATATCTCCGTTTTCAGATATTTTTCATATTATGTTTTCATGTTAATCACTTATAACTATATATTGATATTAAAGCTGGAAGCTAATAACATGCTCAGATATTTCTTATGGCTTTGTATTACTTTGAAATAACATAGGATTACTGTCCTGTGTCATTGTTGGTAAATATTCTTTTTACATAATGCATAGTTTATATTTGGTCAATCCTTTTTATTGTAGGATCATAATGAAAGCATGAATCCTGTTATGGGAGTTGTCCTCAGTTTATATACATTGAATTTTGTTCTACTCTAAACTAGCTATAAGTAGTGCGCTGACACATTTTAGGTGATATTATATAATTACATATATGTTTCTTTAGCAGCGTTCATAAAAGATATGCTTTGCATACATACTTTTGATCTGCTTTGGTTAAGCACAATGTATACACTGCTAAATATATAACTACCCACTCTTACTTTAATATGATAACTCTTGTGCCTGTTAAATAATTTTAATCATTTCTTTTCGAACTTGTTTTGATCTGGATATACTTAACTATATTCATCTTGGGTGGTCAATTAGATAACAACAATATATATGTAAACAGAAAAATTAGATTTCATTTTAGTGGTCAATTAAACTAAAGACTGGCAATCCAAAATATAATACAAAATCTAAAATCAAAGTCAACATAATTCACTAACAGAAAGCGATAAAGTTAACTGATAATTAGAAACTAACATCACATAGTCTAGCAATCACAATATTCCACATCTTAGATTTAGATTTTCTGTCTCTTATTAGTGTTTTTGGTGAATTTGTTGGTTGAGAATTGTCCTTCCTCATCATTTATGTTGGTGCTTGAGAAGCCACATTTCATATCATTGGAAGTTCCTTTAAATGGGATTTTGCTTTTGAGACTTGATACAGAAGTCTCCATAGGATCCTTTAAACCAAATAAACAACAAAATGTGTTAATCAATCTGAGTGTTGTTTTTAATAGTCTTTAAACTATTTTTAAAGACAGCAAATATGTTTTTTATTGAATCCATACCATATTAAACTGATTATCATTATCGGTCTTGATATTAATAATGTTTTCTGAAATATCAATCGGGTTGCTACAACCCATCTCCTGCGGACAGAAAAAGTATAGTTCTATTTAGAATTAACACCAACCAACTCAGCAAAAACAAAACTGTAGACACAATTAAAGAAATGAACCACTATCCAACTTACAGACGGGTTTACAGATACGTTGGAGTGCTCTTCTTTTTGCAAGTATTTATCTATCAGATGCTCATCATCACATATTTTAATGACAGGATAAACTTGGTCAAAATGCTTGATATTTTCAGATTTAATATTAATTTTAAATAAAGCTTTTTTATCCATCATATTGTCTAGAGAGGAGGGGTATTCTCCCTCATCAGTATCATGCAATAAAAAAAATTCTTCTCTAGTTTAGTTTAAAAATGTTGAATTGGATATATTTTCTTTGAAAACCTCAACTCGGTATGCACTAACCTCTTCTTCCCTAACCTGGCCTGCTCTCTTTCCACAGAGTTGTGTTGTTTTCCTGTCCCAAAGTAGTAGGCTTATGCTTCCGGTACCATCATACACCATCACTTCGACCTTGAACCTGCCAGTAGACAAAAACTCCCAAAGTCATTCTAATTTTTTTATTTTTCTAGACTTACTATACTAAATTATCTATGTAGAGAATAGTTCCAAACCTAATAGATCCAGATCCATGTGTGTGTCCACATTTAGTACATTCATACCTATCTCCAATAGGAGTTTCAACTTTCTTCGGACATTTTTTACATGACTTATAAACCAATCATTTTTACCTACATTTATAGCAACAATAGTGCCAACAATGCAGCACGTCCCTTCCTAAAAAATGTTAATTAAAATTGGTGATTGTTTGAAACCATGGTATGGCAACATATCAAGAGTATTTCACATGTACATATGTATTACCTCTTTTGAATTTAGAGTCTGTTCAACAGTCTTCACGACAACGACACCATTGTTCAGCTCATCAGTCGCGGACCATGCCCTTTGGGTTGTAACTTGACTAATCCTAGATGTACCTGCAGGTGTAATATTAAGCAGTCTGAACATTACATTGTAATTGTAAGAATGAAGTTGTCCTTATGAACACTAACTTCAAGGTGCAAAAGGTTAATAACAACAAATACGCAAGAACTGGTACTAACCTGTTTCTAAAACCAAGTACCTCTTCTAACTCTAAGTCAACATGGACCTTAGATATGGAAAAGTTGCTCTGGACAGATGTCTTTCCATTTCACCTTGATGCCTTGAAGTGTTGCAACACAACAATAAGGGGTTCTTCCCTTACATCTTCTAAGTGTGGAAGGAGGTGATCAACCGTTTCTCCGAATAGAGTACAACCAATCTTGTTACCCCTGTTAAAGAAACCAAAATGAAAAAAGATTACAAATTTGACTATTTTCACCATATGATATACATTTATTTAATAGTAATATATCTTTGGGTTTGGGATCATACTCTAAATCTTTCAAAACAACTGCCAATCGCCTGGTTTCTTTTCCTTTGCTGGTAACTTGATGCAGTATTTTACAACCACACTTACTAACAGACAAGTGCACCGGGTCGTACCAAGTAATACCTTACGTGAGTAAGGGTCGATCCCACGAGGATTGATGGACTAAGCAACAATAGTGTTTGATAGGCTTAGTTAGACAAACAAAAATTGGTGTTGAGATGCAGTATAAAAGAGATTAAACAATATAAAAAATATTGAAGAAGGGCAAGTAATTAAGTTGGGAATAATATATAGAGAAGGCAGTTAAGGCTTCAGAGTTATCTATTTTCTGGATTGACTTTTCTTATTAACTATTTTAATTATGCAAGATTTAATTCATGGCAAACTATTTATGACTAGACCCTAATTCCTTAGACCTTCCTAGTCTCCTCTAAAATTCATCAACTGCCAATTCCTTGGTCAATTAATTCCAATTAGAGGGTGATGATCGAATCCTAGTTTATATGCCACAAGAATCCTAATTATTCAAAGATAAAGGGATTATATGTCACGTATCCCGTTAAATACAAACAATTAGAAATTCAGGATAATATGTTTTCAAGCTATTGTTCAAGTAAAGAGCTTTTCCAAGTTTTACAAGAACTCAAATAGAACATGGGTCATACTTCCATTCCACCCAAATTCATAAAATAAAGAATGAAAACAATTATTGAAATATAAATCAAAACATGAATTAAAATAGAAAAATAATATTATCAATCCATACAATAGACAGAGCTCCTAACCTTAACAGTGGAGGTTTAGTTGCTCATGGAAAGAGAAAATAAGGATTCAGGTAAAAATGTACAGCGTTACAATCTGATGGCATCAGATCCCTTTTTATAACTAATCCTAATAAATTTAAAATCTAATATTTAAAATTAAACTTAAAATAATATCTTTTCCTAATTTAATATTTGAATTTAAATTTGAATTAATTAACAAGTCTTCAGCTGATGGGTGGGACCACTTGATTTGTCCATTCTGCAGCTTCTAATCTGTGATTTCTGGGCTGAAAACTGGGTCAAAACAGTCCAGAAATCGCCCCCAGCGTTTTTCTACTTTTTCTGCACGTGGCGCATGTGACGCGTCCGCGTCGTCCACGCGTTCGCATCATTTCTGCAGATTCCAGTCCACGCGATCGCGTCAGGCACGCGATCGCGTCATTGCGATTTCCTCCATTCCGTGCGGTCGCGTGAGCCATGCGTCCGCGTCGGTATTCGCTGGTCATCTGCTTGGCTTCTTCTCTTTCTCTACAGAAACTCCATCAAATTCCGCCAAATACTACCTAAAATAAAGAGTATTGTACAAAACTCAAAATAGCATCCATAGTGGCTAAAATATAATTAATTCTTAATTAAATTCAACAATTTAGATGCAAATTTACTAGGAAAAGATAGACAAGATGCTCACGCATCACAACACCAAACTTAAACTGTTGCTTGTCCTCAAGCAACCAAAACTAATATAAGCTTACGATGTGAATTTGCATGAGAATGAGAGTTCGATTTTGCTCATGTCTCTTCTTATAGTGGGGTTTACAACTGCAATCCTGAATAGTTTTGGCATCTCACTTTATCCTTTGAAGTTTAGGATGATTGGCATCCATAGGAACTCAGAATTCAAATAGTGTTATTGATTTTCCTAGTTCAGTATGTTGATTCTTGAACACAGCTACTTTATGAGTCTTGGCTGTGACCCTAAGCATTTTGTTTTCCAGTATTACCACCGGATACATAAATGCCACAGACACATAACTGGGTGAACCTTTTCAGATTGTGACTCAGCTTTGCTAGAGTCCCCAGTTAGAGGTGCCCAGAGTTCTTAAGCACACTCTTTTTGCTTTGGACCACGACTTTAACCGTTCAGTCTCAAGCTTTTCACTTGACACCTTCACGCCACAAGCACATGGTTAGGGACAGCTTGATTTAGCCGCTTAGGCCAGGATTTTATTCCTTAGGGCCCTCCTATCCATTAATGCTCAAAGTCTTGGATCCTTTTTACCCTTGCCTTTTAGTTTAAAGGGTTATTGGCTTTTTCTACTTGCTTTTTCTTTTTTTTGTTTTTTTTATAATTTTTTTTGCAAGCCTTGTGTTTTCACTGCTTTTTCTTGCTTCAAGAATCAATTTTATGATTTTTCAGATTATCAATAACATTTTTCTTTTTCATCATTCTTTCAAGAGCCAACAATTTCAACATTCATAAGCTTCACTATCAAAATTATGCACTGTTCAAGCATGCATTCAGAATCACAGAAAAAAATACCACCACATCTCAGTAAATCAGACTATTCTTAAAATTAACTCAATTTCTCATGCAACACATCATGAAGAGTAAATAACAAAGAAAAAGTAGGGGAAAGGGAAGAAATTAACTAAAGCAGAAAGTAAATAACTCAAACAGAAATTTAAATCAAACAAAAATAAAATGCTCAATCTAGTTATCCTCCAATCTAATCATTGTTGATGCACAATCAATCCCCGGCAACGGCGCCATAAACTTGATGCACGGAAAACTTGTCCCATAACAAATTTCCTTCGGCAAGTGTACCGAATTTGTCGTCAAGTAAAAACTCACAATAGAGTGAGGTCGAATCCCACAAGGATTGATTGATCAAGCAACTTTAATTAGAGGAATGTTCTAGTTGAGCGAATTAGAAATTTAGTTGAGAATTGCAGAAAATTAAATGGCGGGAAAGTAAATGGCAGAAAGTAAATTGCAGAATCTTAAATGGGAATGGGGGAATTGTTCATAAATGTAAATGACAGAAATTAAAGAGAATGGGTAAGATCAGAAATGGGGAGTTCATTGGGCTTAGGAGATGTTGCATTCTCCGGATCAATCTCATGTACATCTCTTCCTCAATCAATGCACTCATTGATCTCCTTGGCAATCTTAAGTGATTGAATTACAATTTCTTGTAATTCAATCTCTCAAATCTTGATCAATAGCCAATTCCTTGGTCAATTGCTCATGAGAAGAGATGAAGTATGGTCACTGATTATACCACATGCATTTCCCAAACCAAGTATTGAGAGGATTATAGTCACATATCCATCCAAACCCAATTTGGTCCAGCATGAGAAAGCATTTCTAGCTTGATCTCTTCATTCCTCTTCCAAGGTTCAGAAGAGATCCAAGTATGAATAGTTTCTTTTCCAAGATCACTATCCAATTGGATGAAGATCGAAAGCTTTCAAGTAAAATCAAGAGAAAAGATAGAAGAAGAATAATGAAAACTAGTATTGATCCATCAAATTATAACAGAGCTCCCTAACCCAATGAAAGGGGTTTAGTTATCCATAGCTCTGGAAAATGAAAACAAAGATGGAGAATACATAATGAAAACTAGAAGTGCAAAGAAAGTAAATACAGGAAGTAGTTCTATGCTATTTTCCAACTCCCAGAACTCTCTCAAATAATTCAAAGCTACTCCTATATATACTACTCTTCTCATCTTCTAGTTGGTTCTTCAAGTCTTGGGCATTTGGATCTTGAGTTTGAAGCAGTTCTTTTCTTCATTTGGGCTTGGCTTTACTTGCAGAGAGAAAGTGTGAAGTGGGCAGAGACTTGAGCTCAGGGCGTTAGGGGTGTTAACGTTTAGTGAAAATATGAGTTCGAGAACGTTAGTGACAATCAACTTTCTCACTAACGTTCCTAAGTAAAAGTCACGTTAACTTCAACGTTAGTGGCATAAACGTTGCCACTAACGTTGCCTCTAGGTCCTTCGCACACGTTATTGGGGTTTAACTTTCCCAATAACGTTGAAAAGCCCCCATTTTCTCCTACGTTAGAGCCCACGTTAACTTAGTTAATGTGACTCTTTAACGTGGGCTTGCCATCCTTCGAGAACGTTAGTGACACTCAACATTGTCACTAACGTTCCAATGTGCCCCCATGTCTCACGTTAGAGCCTACGTTAACTTAGTTAACGTGGCTCTTTAACGTGGCATTGCTTAGCCATTCCCAACGTTAGTGACAATGTTGAGTGTCACTAACGTTGGCTCATCTTTTACTCATCCACGTTAGCTTCGACGTTAACTAAGTTAACGTGGGAGTTAACGTGGCTCATTGATGAGCGGATAATTTATACGCTTTTTGGCATTGTTTTTAGTATGTTTTTAGTAGGATCTAGTTACTTTTAGGGATGTTTTCATTAGTTTTTATGTTAAATTCACATTTCTGGACTTTCCTATGAGTTTGTGTGTTTTTCTGTGATTTCAGATATTTTCTGGCTGAAATTGAGGGACTTGAGCAAAAATCAGATTCAGAGGTTGAAGAAGGATTGCTGATGCTGTTGGATTCTGACCTCCCTGCACTAAAAATGGATTTTCTGGAGCTACAAAACTCAAAATGGCGCGCCTCCAACTGCGTTGGAAAGTAGACATCCAGGGCTTTCCAGCAATGTATAATAGTCTATGCTTTGCCCAAGTTTAGACGACGCAAACTGGCGTTCAATGCCAGTTCTCTGCCCAATTCTCGCGTCCAGCGCCAGAAACAAGTTGCAAAGTGGACTTCAACGCCCAAACTGGCACCAAAACTGGCGTTCAACTCCAGGAATGACCTCTGTACGTGCAACACTCAAGCTCAGCCCAAGCACACACCAAGTGGGCCCCAGAAGTGGATTTATGCATCAATTACTTACTTCTGTAAACCCTAGTGACTAGTTTATTATAAATAGAACTTTTTATCATTGTATTCACAGTCTTGGTTACTCCGGTTCCCCTCTGGGGCCGAGACCAATGAACTCCATTATCACTTATGTATTTTCAACGGTAGAGTTTCTACACTCCATAGATTAAGGTGTGGAGCTCTGCTGTTCCTCAAAGATTAATGCAAAGTACTACTGTTTTCTATTCAATTCATCTTATTTCGCTTCTAAGATATTCATTCGCACTTCAACCTGAATGTGATGAACGTGACAATCATCATCATTCCCTATGAACGCGTGCCTGACAACCACCTCCGTTCTACCTTAGATTGAATGAGTGTCTCTTAGATCTCTTAATCGGAATCTTCGTGGTGTAAGCTAGAATGATGGCGGCATTCAAGAGAATCCGGAAAGTCTAAACCTTGTCTGTGGTATTCCGAGTAGGATTCAATGACTGAATGACTGTGACGAGCTTCAAACTCGTGATTGCTGGGCGTAGTGACAGACGCAAAAGGATAGTAAATCCTATTCCAGCATGATCGAGAACCGACAGATGAATAGCCGTGCCGTGACAGGGTGCGTTGACCATTTTCACTGAGAGGATAGGATGTAACCATTGACAAGGGTGATGTCTCCAGACGATTAGCCGTGCCGTGACAGGGCATTTGGATCATTTTCCCGAGAGAAGACCTAAAGTAGCCATTGACAATGGTGATGCATTACATAAAGCCAGCCATGGAAAGGAGTAAGACTGATTGGGTAAAGATAGCAGGAAAGCAGAGGTTCAGAGGAACGAAAGCATCTCTATTCGCTTATCTGAAATTCTGACCAATGATTTACATAAGTATTTCTATCCCTGTTTTATTAATTATTTTCGAAAACCCCATTACTATTTTATATCCGCCTGACTGAGATTTACAAGGTGACCATCGCTTGCTTCATACCAACAATCTCCGTGGGATTCGACCCTTACTCACGTAAGGTATTACTTGGACGACCCAGTGCACTTGCTGGTTAGTTGTGCGAAGTTGTGAACCATGGTATTGGCATCATGATTTTGGCGCCATTACCAGGGAAAGAAAGAGCGATGAATTTTTACATAATTAAAGTGTAATCACAATTTCTGCGCACCAAGTTTTTGCCGCCGTTGTCGGGGATTGTTCGAGTTTGGACAACTGACGGTTCATCTTGTTGCTCAGATTAGGTAATTTTCTTTTTTCTTTTCAAAAATCTTTCAAAAATCTTTCAAAAAAATTTTCTCATCTGTTTTCGAAAAAAAAGAAAAAAAAAACGTTTTCAAAAATATATTTTTCTTCAGAATTTTTAAGAATGAATTCTAGTGTTTCATAAAGCATGTTGAAGTCTGGCTGGCTGTAAGGCCATGTCTCAATTCTTTTGGACTCAAGAGAAGAGCCTCTTTATCTTTCTTAGCAAATTGGCTACTGAATGTAAAGTTCTGCTAAAGCTTGACTGGCTATTAAGCCATGTCTAACCCTCAGATTGGAGCTTTAGACTAACATGGCAAGATTCCTGGAATTCATATTAAAAATTTTGGAATCCTTATTTTTCTTTTCCAAAATAATTTTTGAAAAAATAAAATAAAAATACAAAAAATTAGAAATCATAAAAATCAAAAATATTTTTTTGTGTTTCTTGTTCGAGTCTTGAGTCATGTTATAAGTTTGGTGTCAATTGCATGTGCATCTTGCATTTTTCGAAAAAATTCATGCATTCATAGTGTTTTTCATGATCTTCAAGTTGTTCTTGGTAAGTCTTCTTGTTTGATCTTTGCATTTGCATGTTTTGTGTCTTTTCTTGTTTTTCATATGCATTCCTGAATTCTTTATGTCTAAGCATTAAAGAATTCTAAGTTTGGTGTCTTGCATGTTTTCTTTGCATTAAAAAATTTTTCAAAAATGTGTTCTTGATGTTCATCATGATCTTCATAGTGTTCTTGGTGTTCATCTTGACATTCATAGCATTCTTGCATGCATTCATTGTTTTGATCCATAACTTTCATGCATTGCATCATTTTTCTTATTTTTCTCTCTCATCATAAAAATTCAAAAATCAAAAAAATATCTTTCCCTTTTTCTCTCTTAAAATTTCGAAAATTAGATTTGACTTTTTCAAAAATTTTTAAAATCTAGTTGTTTTTATGAGTCAAATCAAATTTTCAATTTAAAAAAATCTTATCTTTTTCAAAATATTTTTCAAAAATCTTTTTCTTAATTTTACATCATATTTTCGAAAATAACATCATCAATTAATGTTTTGATTCAAAAATTTCAAGTTTGTTACTTACTTGTTAAGAAAGATTCAAACTTTAAGTTCTAGAATCATATCTTGTGATTTCTTGTGAATCAAGTCATTAATTGAGATTTTAAAAATCAAATCTTTTTCAAAAACTAATTTCTATCATATCTTTTCAAAAATATCTTCTTATCTTACCTTTTTCAAAAAAGTGATTGCAAAATATCTTTTCTAACTTCCTAACTTCTTATCTTTTCAAAATTTGTTTCAACTAACTAACTAACTTTTTGTTTGTTTCTTACCTTTTTCAAAACTACCTAACTAACTCTCTCTCTCTAATTTTCGAAAAAATCTTCCCTCTTTTTCAAAATTTCTTTTTAATTAGACTAATTATTTTATTTTTTATTTGAATTTTCGAAAAACTACTAACCTTTTTCAAAAGCTATTTTCGAAAATCACTAACTCTTTTTCAAAAATTATTTCCGAAAATTCTCTCCTCCTCTCATCCCCTTCTATTTATTTATTCATCTACTAACACTTCTCTTCATCTCACATCTCTGCTCCTATCATCACCTTTGTGTTTGGATTCTTCATTCTTCTTCACCCCTATTCCTTTTCTTCTTCTACTAACAATAAGGAACCTCTTTACTGTGACATAGAGGATTCCTCTTCTTTTCTTTTTCTCTTCTCTTTCTTATGAGCAAGGACAAAGAAAAAGGCATTCTTGTTGAAGCTGATCCAGAACCTAAAAGGACTCTTAAGAGAAAATTAAGAGAAGCTAAATTACAACAATCCAGAGACAACCTTATTGAAAATTTCGAACAAGTAAAGGAGATGGCAGCCGAACCCAACAACAATAATGCAAGGAGAATGCTTGGTGACTTTACTGCGCCTAATTCCAATTTACATGGAAGAAGCATCTCCATTCCTACCATTGGAGCAAACAATTTTGAGCTGAAACCTCAGCTAGTTTCTCTGATGCAGCAGAACTGCAAGTTTCATGGACTTCCATCTGAAGATTCTTTTCAGTTCTTAACTGAATTCTTGCAGATCTGTGATACTGTTAAGACTAATGGAGTAGATCCTGAAGTCTACAGGCTCATGCTTTTCCCTTTTGCTGTAAGAGACAGAGCTAGAATATGGTTGGACTCTCAACCCAAAGATAGCCTGAACTCTTGGGATAAGCTGGTCACGGCTTTCTTAGCCAAGTTCTTTCCTCCTCAAAAGCTGAGCAAGCTTAGAGCTGATGTTCAAACCTTCAGACAGAAAGAAGGTGAATCCCTCTATGAAGCTTGGGAAAGATACAAGCAGCTGACCAAAAAGTGTCCTTCTGACATGCTTTCAGAGTGGATCATCCTGGATATATTTTATGATGGTTTATCTGAGCTATCAAAGATGTCATTGGATACTTCTGCAGGTGGATCCTTTCACCTAAAGAAAACGCCTGCAGAAGCTCAAGAACTCATTGACATGGTTGCTAACAACTAGTTCATGTATACTTCTGAGAGGAATCCTGTGAGTAATGGGACGCCTATGAAGAAGGGAGTTCTTGAAATTGATACTCTGAATGCCATATTGGCTCAGAACAAAATATTGACTCAGCAAGTCAATATGATTTCTCAGAGTCTGAATGGAATGCAAGCAGCATCCAACAGTACTCAAGAGGCATCTTCTGAGGAAGAAGCTTATGATCCTGAGAACCCTGCAATAGCAGAGTTAAAATACATGGGTGAACCATATGGAAACACCTATAATCCATCATGGAGAAATCACCCAAATCTCTCATGGAAGGATCAAAAGCCTCAACAAGGCTTTAATAATGGTGGAAGAAATAGGTTTAGCAATAGCAAGTCTTTTCCATCATCCACTCAGCAACAGACAGAGAATTCTGAGCAGAATCCATCTAGCTTAGCAAATTTAGTCTTTGATCTATCTAAGGCCACTGTGAGTTTCATGAATGAAACAAGGTCTTCTATTAGAAATTTGGAAGCACAAGTGGGCCAGCTGAGTAAAAGGATCACTGAAATCCCTCCTAGTACTCTCCCAAGCAATACAGAAGAGAATCCAAAAGGAGAGTGCAAGGCCATTGAATTAATTACCATGGCCGAACCCACAAGAGAGGAGAAGGACGTGAATCCCAAGAAGGAAGACCTCCTGGGACGTCCAGTGATCAATAAGGAGCTTCCCTCTGAGGAACCTAAGGAATCTGAGACTTATCTAGAGACCATAGAGATTCCATTGAACCTCCTTATGCCATTCATGAGCTCTGATGAGTATTCCTCTTCTGAAGAGAATGAGGATGTTACTGAAGAGCAAGCTGCCAAGTTCCTTGGTGCAATCATGAAGCTAAATGCCAAATTATTTGGTATTGAAACTTAGGAAGATGAACCTTCCTTGTTCACCAATGAACAAAGTGATCTGGATCAACTGACATTGCCTCAGAAGAGACAGGATCCTGGAAAGTTCATAATACCTTGTACCATAGGCACCATGATCTTTAAGGCTCTGTGTGACCTTGGTTCAGGAATAAACCTCATGCCCCTCTCTGTAATAGAGAAACTGGGAATCTATGGGGTGCAAGTTGCTGAAATCTCATTAGAGATGGCAGACAATTCAAGAAAACAGGCTTATGGACAAGTAGAGGACGTGTTAGTAAAGGTTGAAGGCCTTTACATCCCTGCTAATTTCATAGTCCTGGATACTGGAAAGGAAGAGGATGAATCCATCATCCTAGGAAGACCTTTCCTAGCCACAGCAAGAGCTGTGATTGATGTGGACAGAGGAGAATTGATCCTTCAATTAAATAAGGACAACCTTGTGTTTACAACTCAAGGATCTCTCTCTGCATCCATGGAGAGGAAGCAGAAAAAGCTTCTCTCAAAGCAGAGTCAACCAAAGCCCCCACAGTCAAACTCTAAGTTTGGTGTTGGGAGGCCACAACCAAACTCTAAGTTTGGTGTCAAACCCCCATATCCAAACTCTAAGTTTGGTGTTGGGAGGTCTCAACAAAGCTCTGCACATCTGTGAGGCTCCATGAGAGCCCACTTTCAAGCTATTGACATTAAAGAAGCGCTTGTTGGGAGACAACCCAATGTTTATTTATCTAATTTTATTTTTGTTTTTCATGTTTTCTTAGGTTCATGATCATGTGGAGTCACAAAATAAACGAAAAATTTAGAAACAGAATCAAAAACAGCGGAAGAAAAATCACACCCTGGAGGAAGCACCTGTCTGGCGTTCAACGCCAGAACAAAGCATGGTTCTGGCGCTGAACGCCTAAAATGGGCAGTATCTGGGCGTTGAACGCCCAAAATGGGTAGCATCTGGGCGCTGAACGCCAGAATTGCACCCTGGAGAAGAGCTGGCGCTGAACGCCCAGAACAAGCATGGTTCTGGCGTTCAACGCCAGAAATGGGCAACAAATGGGCGTTGAACGCCCAAAATGGGCACCAACCTAGCGCTGAACGCCCAGAGTTGTGTGCAAGGGCATTTTACATGCCTAATTTGGTGCAAGGTTGTAAATCCTTGAACACCTCAGGATCTGTGGACCCCACAGGATCATCTTAGGATCTGTAGACCCCACAGGATCCCCACCTACCTCTACTCACTCTCTTCTCTCTTCTCAATCATCCTCTATTCCCAATAAACACTCTTCCCCATAAACCTACCCAATAAACTCCACCTACCTTCAAAATTCAAATCAATTTCCCACCCAAATCCACCCATATGGCCGAAACTTAAACCACCCTTCCGTCCCTATATATAGCCCTCCATTCTTCCTCATTTTCACACAACACAACCCTCTCTTCTCTTCTTGGCTGAAACACACCGTCCCCCTCTTCTCCATATTTTCTTCTTCTTCTTCATATTATTCTTTCTTCTCTTGCTCAAGGGCGAGCAATATTCTAAGTTTGGTGTGGTAAAAGCATAAGGTTTTTTTTTCCATTACCATTGATGGCACCTAAGACTAGAGAATCCTCTAGAAAAGAGAAAGGGAAGACAAAAACTTCCACCTCTGAGTCATGGGAGATGGAAAGATTCATCTCCAAAGCTCATCAAGACCGCTTCTATGATGTTGTGGCCAAGAAGAAGGTGATCCCCGAGGTCCCTTTCAAGCTCAAAAGAAATGAGTATTCGGAGATCCGACATGAAATTCAAAGAAGAGGTTGGAAAGTTCTAACAAATCCCATCCAACAAGTCGGCATCCTAATGGTTCAAGAGTTCTATGCCAATGCATGGATCACCAAGAACCATGATCAAAGTAAGAACCCGGATCCAAAGAACTATGTTACAATGGTTCGGGGGAAATACTTAGATTTTAGTCCGGAAAATGTGAGGTTGGCATTTAACTTGCCTATGATGCAAGGAGATGAACGCCCCTACACTAGAAGGGTCAACTTTAATCAAAGGTCGGACCAAGTCCTCATGGACATATGTGTGGAAGGGGCTCAATGGAAGATTGACTCCAAAGGCAAGCCGGTTCAACTAAGAAGATTGGACCTCAAGCCTGTGGCTAGAGGATGGTTGGAGTTCATCCAACGCTCCATCATCCCCACTAGCAACCGATCTGAAGTTACTGTGGATCGGTCCATCATGATCCATAGCATCATGATTGGAGAAAAAGTAGAGGTTCATGAAGTCATCTCCTTTGAACTCTACAAAATAGCCGAAAAGCCCTCTCCTGGGGCAAGGTTAGCTTTTCCTCATCTTATCTGCCATCTATGTTACTCAACTGGAGCTTCCACAGAAGGAGACATTCACATTGAGGAAGAGAAGCCCATCACTAAGAAAAAGATGGAGCAAGCAAGAGAGCCCATTCATGGAGCTCAAGAGGCACAGGAAGCTCATCACCATGAGATCCCGGAGATGCCTCATATGCATTTTCCTCCACAAAACTATTGGGAGCAAATCAACACCTCCCTAGGAGAATTAAGTTCCAACATGGGACAACTAAGGGTGGAACATCAAGAGCACTCCATCATCCTTCATGAAATAAGAGAAGATCAAAAAGCAATGAGGGAGGAGCAACAAAGACAAGGAAGAGACATAGAAGAGCTCAAGGACATCATTGGTTCCTCAAGAAGGAAACACCACCATCACTAAGGTGGACTCATTCCTTGTTCTTACTTTCTCTATTTTTCGTTTTCCCTATGTTAAGTGCTTATCTATGTTTGTGTCTTCATTACATGATCATTAGTAGTTAGTAACTTTGTCTTAAAGTCATGAATGTCCTATGAATCCATCACCTCTCTTAAATGAAAAATGTTTTAATTCAAAAGAACAAGAAGTACATGAGTTTCGAATTTATCCTTGAACTTAGTTTAATTATATTGATGTGGTGACAATGCTTCTTGTTTTCTGAATGTATGCTTAAACAGTGCATATGTCTTTTGAAGTTGTTGTTTAAGAATGTTAAATATGTTGGCTCTTGAAAGAATGATGACAAGGAGACATGTTATTTGATAATCTGAAAAATCATAAAAATGATTCTTGAAGCAAGAAAAAGCAGCAAAGAACAAAGCTTGCAGAAAAAAAAAAATAGGCGAAAAAAAATAGAAAGAAAAAGAAAAAAAAAGCAAGCAGAAAAAGCCAAAAGCTCTTAAAACCAAGAGGCAAGAGCAAAAAACCAATAACCCTTAAAACCAAAAGGCAAGGGTAAATAAAAAGGATCCCAAGGCTTTGAGCATCAGTGGATAGGAGGGCCTAAAGGAATAAAATCCTGGCCTAAGTGGCTAAACCAAGCTGTCCCTAACCATGTGCTTGTGGCGTGTAGGTGTCAAGTGAAAACTTGAGACTGAGCGGTTAAAGTCAAGGTCCAAAGCAAAAAAAGAGTGTGCTTAAGAACCCTGGACACCTCTAATTGGGGACTTTAGCAAAGCTGAGTCACAATCTGAAAAGGTTCACCCAATTATTTGTCTGTGGCATTTATGTATCCGGTGGTAATACTGGAAAACAAAGTGCTTAGGGCCACGGCCAAGACTCATAAAATAGCTGTGTTCAAGAATCATCATACTGAACTAGGAGAATCAATAACACTATCTAAACTCTGAGTTCCTATAGATGCCAATCATTCTGAACCTCAACGGATAAAGTGAGATGCCAGAACTATTCAAGAGGCAAAAAGCTATAAGTCCCGCTCATTTGATTGGAGCTATGTTTCATTGATAGTTTGGAATTTATAGTATATTCTCTTATTTTTATCCTATTTGATTTTCAGTTGCTTGGGGACAAGCAACAATTTAAGTTTGGTGTTGTGATGAGCGGAAAATTTATACGCTTTTTGGCATTATTTTTAGTATGTTTTTAGTAGAATCTAGTTACTTTTAGGGATGTTTTCATTAGTTTTTATGTTAAATTCACATTTCTGGACTTTACTATGAGTTTTTGTGTTTTTCTGTGATTTCAGGTATTTTCTGGCTGAAATTGAGGGACTTGAGCAAAAATCAGATTCAGAGGTTGAAGAAGGACTGCTGATGCTGTTGGATTCTGACCTCCCTGTACTCAAAATGGATTTTCTGGAGCTACAGAACTCAAAATGGCGCGCTTCTAATTGCATTGGAAAGTAGACATTTAGGGCTTTCCAGCAATGTATAATAGTCCATACTTTTTCCAAGTTTAGACGATGCAAACTGGCGTTCAACGCCAGCTCTATGCCCAATTCTGGCGTCCAGCGCCAGAAACAAGTTGCAAAGTGGAGTTCAATGCCCAAACTGGCACAAAAGCTGGCGTTCAACTCCAAGAATGACTTCTCCACGTGTAGACTTCAAGCTCAGCCCAAGCACACACCAAGTGGGCCCTGGAAGTGGATTTATGCATCAATTACTTACTTCTGTAAACCCTAGTAGCTAGTTTATTATAAATAGGACCTTTTACTATTGTATTAGACATCCTGGATTGTATTTTTTGATCCTGTGATCAAGTCTTTGTTACTCTGGTTCCCCTCTAGGGCCGAGACAAACGAACTCCATTATCACTTATGTATTTTCAACGGTAGAGTTTCTGCACTCCATAGATTAAGGTGTGGAGCTCTGCTGTTCCTCAAGGATTAATGTAAAGTACTACTATTTTCTATTCAATTCAACTTATTCAATTTCTAAGATATTCATTCGCACTTCAACCTGAATGTGATGAACGTGACAATCATCATCATTCCCTATGAACGCGTGCCTAACAACCACTTCCGTTCTACATTAGATTGAATGAGTATCTCTTAGATCTCTTAATCAGAATCTTCGTGGTATAAGCTAGATTGATGGTGGCATTCATGAGAGTCTGGAAAGTCTAAACCTTGTCTGTGGTATTCCGAGTAGGACTCTGGGATTGAATGACTGTGACGAACTCCAAACTCGCGAGTGCTGGGCGTAGTGATAGACGCAAAAGGATATTAAATTCTATTCCAATATGATCGAGAACCTCCAAGATGATTAGCCATGCAGTGACAGCACATCGGACCATTTTCACAGAGAGGAATAGGATGCAACCAATGACAAGGGTGATGCCTCCAGACGATTAGCCGTGCTGTGACAGAGCATTTGGACCATTTTCCTGAGAGGATTGAAAGTAGCCATTGGCACCGGTGACATCCTTACATAAAGCCAGCCATAGAAAGGAGTAAGACGGATTGGATGAAGACAGCAGGAAAGCAGAGGTTCAGAGGAATGAATGCATCTCCATACGCTTATCTGAACTTCTCACCAATGATTTACATAAGTATTTCTATCCTTATTTTAGTATTAATTTTGAAAACTCCATAACTATTTTATATCCGTCTGACTGAGATTTACAAGGTGACCATAGCTTGCTTTATACCAACAATCTCCGTGGGATCGACCCTTACTCACGTATGGTTTATTACTTGGACAACCCAGTGCACTTGCTGGTTAGTTATGTGAAGTTGTGAAGATATGTTTAGACCATGGTTATGTGTATCCGTTTTTGGTGCCATCGCCAGGGAATCAATTTCGAACAATAATTCACAACCTGAGTAACAATTTCGTATACCACTCATCCCCAAATCTTCAATAGCTCTTAGAAGGTGATTCATATTCAGATTGGTTGGGTAAGGATGCTCTCCCTGTTGATATTCTTCCTGATGAGACTCCTCTTGGTGAGTTTCTTCCCTTGCTTTTAATTTCCCTATTTGTGGCCTTCTTTGTTGTTGAGCAGGTGTAGTATAGGCCATACGCTGGGTTGTTATTAGCCTCCCTGGGTTAACCCAGTCTGGATTACTATCTTCAAAGACCACCTTGGCCTTTGTGCACAATCGGAGAATGGTGCTGGGGTACCAAAGCCTGGCACCTGATTCAAGCTTCTCAGCTGAATCTTGAATTCCCTCAGCTATAAGTTCATGCACGTTGATTTCTCCACCTTGTACTAGGCAATGTACCATAGTTGCTCGATTAATATTTACCTCTGAATTATTTGCAGCTGGGAGAATAGACCTCCTCACGAGTTCAAACCACCCCTTGGCTTCTGGGCTAAGGTCTCCCCTCTTGATGAACCTGGGTCTCCCATCTCCATACCTCTCCTAGTCAGCTGCTATAACACAGATGTCAGTCACTATCTCAGTGAGCTCATCATTGTCTTGGCTTTTACTTATCCTTGTATGATAGCTAAGCTCATCAAAGTGTGGTGATTTCAGGTGAAGAGTTCTTATTATAGCATTTGGACTGAAGTCTACCTCCTTTCCCCTTACATAGCTTTTGAAGGTTGGTGCTCTGGTTTTATCTTCTCTGACCACATTTGCATAGAACTCTTTGATGAGGTTTGTATTGATCTTTCCCTCTGGATTGATGAGCAATTGCCACCCTCTTTCTTCAATCTTCTCCCGAATCTGTGGGCATTCGTCTTCATTGATTTGGAAGGTTAACTCGGGCAGTATCTTTTTGAGCTTTATCCGCTCAAATTCTCGTTCATGAAAGGCAGTCTTGAATCTCTTCTCGTCGAAGGGAATGTTATCCGTTAGTTCCTTCCTCTTCTACCTCTTGGAGCTTGATGATGTCATGAATGAAGTTAAAGCAAAAAGGGTGTAGTGAAGGGAAGAGATGTGGGGTTTAGAGAGTGGGAGGTTGAAGAATTGGTTGCTGGAAAGTGAAGTGCAAGGGGTATGAATTTCGAATGTGGAGATGATGTGAATTTGATTCACTTATATAGAAAAGTGATAAAGAGATGAAAGGTGTGGATTGATGGGGTTGGTGTATGATGAACGGATGGGGATGTGTATGGAGTAAGCACGAGGATTCTCAACTTTATGATGGAGTTGGTTCGCTTTCCAAGTTTGTTCTTCCTCCAATGTTGCATGGCAACCATTCCCAATGCATTCCTCTTGAGGCACGTGTGTAGTGCCCTCTTCATGAATTGGCCGAACCTTTCCCATTAAATTATCCAATCAATCTCTTTCAATGTTCCTTTCCTTTCCCTATAAAGACAAAATAAGAAAAGTAAGAATCATCACAAAAATAAATCACTTTAAATTTTTACGGCTAAAATAATAAAGAGATGAAAAGATGAGATTGTTTATTCATGAACTCCAACTAACCAACTAACTGTGTATCCTTATATGCGTTTTGGTGGCACCATGGGGTGATACCAAACTTAGTTTGGAGCACTGTGATCAAAAGTCTTGTTCAAAGCTCCAAGACTAGCATGCTCTCTGTTGCATTCATGCTTTCTTGGTACGCTTTGAATACCAAACTTGTTCTTCACTATATACTGCAATATAAGGACTTCACCAAGTTTGAGTTGGAATTCATGAATATTGACTTATTCAATAGTAAAAGCTAATAAAACATGGGTTGCCTCTCATGAAGCACTTCTTTAGCATCACTAGCTTGACGTTTCTCCTTCATCAGGGAGGTTGATAATGCTTCAAGTCCTCCCCTCTTGCCTTGGACTTATATCCATTGGTTGTATCAATGATCTCCACATGTTCCAAGGAGAGGACTCTGTTAATAGTGAAGACCTTAGGTAACTGAGATGGTACAGTCGGGAGATTAGGGGGGATATCTGAGAAGTAAGCTGAGATCACTTTATCTCCTGGAGAGAAATCTTCCGTAGGGATCTTCTTGTTCCTCCACCCCTTGGTACCTTCTTCTTTGTCTCTTTTGATGCTTCCCTGCTCTTGGCGACTTCTTCTTCTAAGTGCATTTTGTTGTTGTCTTCACATGCCTCTGGTGGTTTAGGTTCCTCCAGCTTCTCCTTGAGCTGTGATGATTGCTGTTTGCCTTGTTCATCATTTAGTGGGGTTTTCGGATGCGTTGGGGGTGCCTCAGTGCTTGTTTCCTCTGTCAGCATCTCATTATGATCATTGCTTGGTTCTTTATTTTCTTGGTCAGCTTCTTGGGAGAGTTTGAAGACATTGAAGCTGAGTTGTTCATCATGGATCCTCAATATTAGCTCCCATCGCTCCACATCTATGAATGCTCTGGCTGTAGCTAGGAATGGTCTTTCCAATATGATTGGGTGAGTGTGACTCTCCTCCATGTCCAAGATGACAAAGTCTGTTGGGAGGTAGTATTTTCCAACCTTTAACAACACATTTTCCACCACCCCTATTGCTTGTTTTTGAGTTTTGTCAGCCAGCCTGATGACCACATCTGCGGGCAATATCTCATTGATCTGCAGTCTCTTCACCAGGGCTAAGGGCATTAAGTTGATGCTCGCTCCCAAATCGCAGAGTGCTCTATCAAACATTGTTTCTCCTATGGCACAGGGGACATGAAAACTCCCTGGATCTTTTCTTTTCTTAGGTAACTGTGGTTGAATGAGGGCACCGCACCCCTTGTTCATCACTATAGTCTGGCCTCCCTTGAGTGAGCTTTTTCTAGGAAGCAGCTCCTTCATATACTTGATATATGCAGGCATTTGTTGGATAGTCTTGATGAATGGTATGTTCACATGCAAAGATGCAAACAAGTCAAGAAATCTTGAGTATATTCTCTTCTCCACAACACCATTGAGTAGTTGTGGAAAAGGTGCATAGAGTCTCAGCAGCTCCTGTTTTGATATTTCTGGTTTTTGGTATTCTTTTTCCTCCTTCTCTGTTGAGGTATCTTCAAGCTGTTCTGACAGCTTGCTTGGCTTGTCCTCAGTCTCCTTATCACTTATAGTGACCATCTTGCAATCTTCCCATCTTACTTTCTTTGTTTCACCTCTCGGATTCTTCTCTGTGTCACTTGGAAATCCATCTGTGGGTTTGGGAATTTGCTCAGAGAGATATCCTACTTGAGATTCCAACCTCTTGATTGTGTCTCCCTGGTTCTTGAAACTGGCTCGCACTTCCTCCTTGAACACCTTGTTGTCTTGGATATCCTTGCATATGCCTTCAAGTAAATTTTCAATTCTTGAGATTCTTTCATCAAATGATGATAGGTCAGGTTGAGGAGGGTTGTTCTGGCCTTGATATGAATGTGGAGAGGTGTTGTTATTGGGATGTTGATATGATCTAGATGTGAAGTGTTGGTGAGCTGCATTGTTTGGATTTGGGCGTCTTTGATCAAGGCTTTGGTCTTGTTGATTTTCCCACCCAAAGTTTGGGTGATTCCTCCATCCAGGGTTGTAAGTCTTGGAGTATGGATCATGGTTCTGCCTAGGTGAATTCCCAATGTAGTTGGCTTGCTCCTGACTACCCTCTGCTTCTTCATTCACTCCTTCTTGGGTTGTTGATGAAGTGGAGATTGCTGCCACTTGGTTCCTCTCCATCTTCTTGGTGAGGTCAGCCAGCTGCTGGGTAATGAGCTTGTTTTGGGCCAACAAAGCATCTACATTGTTTAGCTCCATTACTCCTCTTGTGTTTCCTCTTTCGAAAGCATAGAAGTAGTCGTTCTCTGCTACTATTTCAATGACATCTATAGCCTCCTCAATGGTTTTCTTCTTGTTCAAAGATCCTCCGGATGAATAGTCTACGGCCTTCTTTGACTCATAAGAGAGCCCTTCATAGAAAATGTGCAGCTGCACCCATTCGTTGAACATGTCAGATGGACACCTCCTTGTTAGGTCCTTAAACCTCTCCCATGCTTCATATAGAGTCTCACCATCTTGTTGCCTGAAGGTTTGTACCTCAGCTCTCAGCCTATTGATTCTTTGAGGAGGGTAAAATCTTGCTAAGGTTTGGGTTGATGCATTCATTGATCTCCTTGGCAATCTTAAGTGATCGAATTCCAATTCCTTGGCAATTCAATCTCTCAAATCTTGATCAATAGCCAATTCCTTGGTCAATTGCTCATGAGAAGAGATGAAGTATGGTCACTGATTATACCACATGCATTTCCCAAACCAAGTATTGAGAGGATTATAGTCACATATCCATCCAAACCCAATTTGGTCCAGCATGAGAAAGCATTTCTATCTTGATCTCTTCATTCCTCTTCCAAGGTTCAGAAGAGATCCAAGTATGAATAGTTTCTTTTCCAAGATCACTATCCAATTGGATGAAGATCGAAAGCTTTCAAGTAAAATCAAGAGAAAAGATAGAAGAAGAATAATGAAAACTAGTATTGATCCATCAAATTATAACAGAGCTCCCTAACCCAATGAAAGGGGTTTAGTTATTCATAGCTCTGGAAAATAAAAACAAAGATGGAGAATACATAATAAAAACTAGAAGTGCAGAGAAAGTAAATACAGGAAGTAGTTCTATGCTATTTTCCAACTCCCAGAACTCTCTCAAATAATTCAAAGCTACTCCTATATATACTACTCTTCTCATCTTCTAGTTGGTTCTTCAAGTCTTGGGCGTTTGGATCTTGAGTTTGAAGCAGTTCTTTTCTTCATTTGGGCTTGGCTTTACTTGCAGAGAGAAAGTGTGAAGTGGGCAGAGACTTGAGCTCAGGGCGTTAGGGGTGTTAACGTTTAGTGAAAATATGAGTTCGAGAACGTTAGTGACAATCAACTTTCTCACTAACGTTCCTAAGTAAAAGCCATGTTAACTTCAACGTTAGTGGCACAAACGTTGCCACTAACGTTGCCTCTAGGTCCTTCGCACACGTTATTGGGGTTTAACTTTCCCAATAACGTTGAAAAGCCCCCATTGCTCCTACGTTAGAGCCCACGTTAACTTAGTTAACGTGGCTCTTTAACGTGGGCTTGCCATCCTTCGAGAACGTTAGTGACACTCAACATTGTCACTAACGTTCCAATGTGCCCCCATGTCTCACGTTAGAGCCCATGTTAACTTAGTTAACGTGGCTCTTTAACGTGGCATTGCTTAGCCATTCCCAACGTTAGTGACAATGTTGAGTGTCACTAACGTTGGCTCATCTTTTACTCATCCACGTTAGCTTCCACGTTAACTAAGTTAACGTGGGAGTTAACGTGGCTCATAGTGGCTTGTGTGGCTCCTTCCAACGTTAGTGATAATGTTGAGTGTCACTAACGTTGGCCATCACCTTCTTCTCTCACGTTAGCCTCCACGTTAACTAAGTTAACGTGGAAGTTAACGTGGCTCCTTGGGGTTGTGTGGTTGCTTTCAACGTTAGTGACAATGTTGGGTGTCACTAACGTTGTCGACCACTCTTGCCTCTTCACGTTAGCTTCCACGTTAACCAAGTTAATGTGGGAGTTAACGTGGCATTGTGCACTTAGGCAAACGTTAGTGACAATGTTGAATGTCACTAACGTTTGCTTCCTTTCCCCTTTTTAACGTTAGAGGCCACGTTAACTAAGTTAACGTGGACTCTAACGTGGCCACTTGTGAGCATTGGCCAACGTTAGTGATAATGTTAAGTGTCACTAACGTTGGCTCAAATTCCCTTCTTCACATTAGAGTTCACGTTAACTTAGTTAACGTGACTCTTAACGTGGGTAATGATAGCTTCAAGAGCGTTATTAGCAGTCACTTTTCTCATTAACTCTGCAAGTTACCTCCCATTCCTTGCTTCCTTTGGTCCTGAAATCAGGCAATAGAGTGCATCAAAGTTCTAGTCCAAGTCATGGGTAATGCAGCATACAATTTGTCACTAAACTCATGCAAAATCCTCATAAAATCATGTAAAATGCACAATGTATGCTTGAATCCAGGTGTAAGTGAATATCTACCTAAAACTAGCTTATTTCCTAAGAAAATGAATGAAACTACCCTAAAATCAGTAAAGAAAAGGTCAGTGAAACTGGCCAAAATGCCCTGGCATCATAGCGTCAGGCACGCGTCCGCGTGGATGGCCATATATGCTACTGACGCGAACGCGTCAGTCACGCGTCCGCGTGACCAAATTTGTGCTTTTAGCACACTTTTTGCCCCAAGCTGGCACAACTCTCTGCCCAAACGCTCTTTTACGTCGAATTTGCAGGTCACGCGATCGCGTCGATGACGCGACCGCGTGAATGGCGAAAATCACAAACGACGCGAACGCGTGAGGTACACGATCGCGTGGGATTGTTTGTGCGAAAGGCTCCATTCTGGCGCCACTCCCGCGCAACTCTCTGTAACTTTTTATTTTTTTCTGGCACCCCTAGATGACGCGTTCGCGTCAACGACGCTGGCACGTCGGGTGCTTTTTTTATTTAAATTATAGCTTGAGGTGTTCGGTTCCTGGAAGAACATAGCTGCATGATCAGAAAATTAGTAAGAACCCAATAAAAATAAAATAACTAAGAAAACTACTACTACTAAAAATAGCTAAGGATACGAAATTATCGGGTTGCCTCCCGACAAGCGCTTCTTTATCGTCACTAGCTTGACGATCAGCTCCTTTAAGGAGGAGGATCATAGGGGCTCAGCTCTTCACCCCTTACTTTGAACTTCTTTCCTGTGTCTCCATAACGTAGCTCAATATGCTCCAGAGAGAGGATTTTGATTACTGTATAAACCCATGCTGGATTGCTGGTCAACACCACCTTCATTCCTGGGGAGAAACCTTCAGTGGGGATCTTTTTGTTTCTCCATCCTCTGGGTATTTTTTTCTTTTTGGGGACCTCCTCCTTGGTGGATGATGCAGTTTCAACACCAAACTTAGGTTTGATGTCAGGCGGAATTTTAGTGGTTGTCACCACAGGAGGTTTGAGTTGCAAATTCTGCTGTGCATCATCAGAGGGTTCTTGAAGGTTTGGATCAATAAGCTCAGCCTGCATACACCTCTCTTCTTCACCTGTTGAATGTACATCTTTGAAGACATGAAAGACCAGTTGCTCATTATGCACTCTAAGCACTAATTCACCCACTTCTACATCAATCAGAGCTCTTCCAATGGCTAGAAATGGTCTTCCTAGAATTATAGAGGCATTCTCATCCTCCCCTGTGTCAAGAATCACAAAGTCTACTGGGAGGAAGAACTTACCCACTTTAACCAAGATGTTTTCCACTAATCCGTATGCAGGCTTCATAGATTTGTCTGCCATCTGTAATGCTATTTTTGTGGGTTGTGCCTCTTGGATTTGTAGCTTCTTTATCACAGATAAGGGCATTAGATTTATGCTTGCCCCTAGATCACATAGAGCTTTCTCAAAGGTTGTGCTCCCAATGGTGCATGGAATTTGAAAGCTCCCTGGATCCGGCATCTTCCTTGGCAAGTTATTCTGAATAACAGCACTACATTCCTTAGTCAGGACTACTGTCTCATCTCCCTTTAAATGCTTTTTCTTTGACAACAGCTCCTTCGTGAACTTGACATAGATAGGCATTTGCTCCAAAACCTCAGCAAAAGGAATATTTATTTCTAGCTTTCTGAAGACTTCCAAGAACTTTGAAAACTGTTTGTCCTTGGTCTCCTTTTGAAGTCTCTGAGGATATGGCATTTTAGGCTTGTATTCAGGAACCTTTGGCAAAGTAGGATAAGTGTCAAGAGAGTCTGGGAATGGGTTGTCCGCACGCTTTGGAGGGGCGTGTTCTACTTCTTCCTTCTTCTCCTCAGGAGCTTCCTTTTCAACTAGCTCTTCATTGGCCTTGGTCTCAGAGCCAGCTACTTTACCACTTCTTAATTGAATACCCTTACAATCTTCTCCTGGGTTCACCACTGTATCACCTTGAACTGTACTTACCTCTCAAGTATTTGCTTGCTCAGTTGGCCCACTAGCACCTCTAAGTTTCTAATGGAGGCCTTGGTTTCCTGCATAAATTGTGCTTCCGCACTTGCCACTTGTTCACTTATTATGGTGATAGCCTTGCATTCCTCTCTTGGATTTGGAATTGTGTTACCAGGAAGGCTATTAGTGGTCCTCTGATCAATTTCATTGACCTTTGTGGCTAATTGACCCATTTGAATTTCCAGGTTCTTGATGGATGCTCTGGTTTCTTGTCTAAAACCTGTCAATATTGCTTCCAAATCATTGTTCTACTGGAAACCACCCTGAGAACTATTGTTGATGTTCTGAGGTCTCTGAGGTTGGTCCCTCCATCCAAAATTTGGGTGATTCCTCCATCCCTGGTTGTATGTCTTAGAATATGGATCATTGTTGGGATTTCTAGGACCACTCCCCATGTAATTCACCTGTTCAGAAGAAGGTTGAGCATAATCATAATTATCATTTTATAAAGTTACCTGCCATGTCATAGGAGACTTCCTGTGGTGAATTTTGGGTGTTGATAGCTAAGACTTGCATGCCACCCATCTGTTGAGTAAGTAGATTTATTTGCTGAGACATCAGCTTGTTCTGAGCAAGAAGAGTATTAACAGCCTCTACTTCCAACACACCTCTCTTTTGAGAGGTTTCAGAGTTCACAGGATTCCTGTTAGATGAGTAGAGATATTGGTTGCTTGCAACTAATTCAATCAGCTCAATAGTCTCCTCTGGTGTCTTCTTCTTGTGCAATGAACTGCCTGCAGAGGTATCTAAGCTCATCTTTGAAATCTCTCCTAAGCCTTTATAAAAGATATCCAGTTGGGTCCACTTGGAGAACATGTCAGGAGGGCATTGCCTAGTCAGTAGCTTGTATCTCTCCCAAGCTTCATAAAGAGTTTCACCCTCCTTCTGTCTGAAAGTCTGAACCTCCAACCTAAGCTTAGTCAGCTTCTTTGGTGGGAAAAATTTAGTGAGAAATTCAGTAACGACCTTTTCCCAAGTATTCAGACTCTCCTTTGGTTGGGAATCTAGCCATAGCTTTGCTTTATCCCTCAGAGCAAACGGGAAAAGCATGAGTCTGTACACCTCTGGATTCACTCCATTTGTCTTCACAGTATCACATATCTGCAGAAAATTAGATATGAACTGATTTGGATCTTCATGAGAAAGTCCATGATACTGGCAGTTTTGCTGCACCAAGGTGACCAGTTGTGGCTTCAACTCAAAGTTGTTTGCAGTTATAGGAGGCACCACAATACTTTTTCCATAAAGATCCGCAGTAGGGGCAGAATAAGAGCCAAGCACTCTCCTCTGTTGATCATCCCCATTCAGATTTACCACATTGGCATTAGCATTATTATTTGCCATAGTGGATTCTGCAGCCTTGAAAGTCTTGCTTGTTGTAAACGTTGCCTGAAAGTTCTTTCAGGTTCAGGATCAAAGTCTAAGAGATGTTCTTTGTCTCTATTCCTACGCATACACAAGCAGAAAACAAGAAAAAAATTGGGACTCTCTACGTCAGAGTGCAGAGAAGTCCCTGTGAGGTAATTTGTGTAAAATAATAAAATAAAAATACTAAATAAATAAATAATAAAAAAATTCAAAAATTTAAAAGGAAAAATAAACAGAAAAAATCAAAATAGAATTAACTGGATTTCAAGAAATAAAAAAAATATTAATACTAAAATTATTATTTATTTATTTATTTATCATATAAATTTTTTTTTAGAGATAAAATAAAACTAATAGAATATAAAAAAAATGGGAAGAAACGAAAACGAAAATAAAGGAAAATGGAAATAAAAAGAAAATAAAATAAAAATAAAAAAAGAAATAACGAAACTAGAGGGGGGGAATTGTAAACGAAAAGGAAAAAAAAAAAGAAAAAAATAACGTAAACGAAAATGAAAAAAAAAAACTTAACGTAAAAAAAAAAAGAAAAAATAACGTAAAAAAAATGCAAATGAAAAATAATAATAATAATAATAAAATATAAAGAAAAAATATCTAATCTAAGCAATCAAACAATGAATAGTTGTTAATCACAGTCAATCCCCGACAACGGTGTCAAAAACTTGATGTGGTATTTTACAACCACACTTACTAACCGGCAAGTGCATCGGATCGTACCAAGTAATACCTTACGTGAGTAAGAGTCGATCCCACGAGGATTGATGGACTAAGCAATAATAGTGTTTGATAGGCTTAGTTAGACAAACAAAAATTGGTGTTGAGATACAGTATAAAAGAGATTAAACAATATAAAAAATATTGAAGAAGGGCAAGTAATTAAGTTGGGAATAATATATAGAGAAGGCAGTTAAGGCTTCAGAGTTATCTATTTTCTTGATTGACTTTTCTTATTAACTATTTTAATTATGCAAGATTTAATTCATGGCAAACTATTTATGACTAGACCCTAATTCCTTAGACCTTCCTAGTCTCCTCTAAAATTCATCAACTGCCAATTCCTTGGTCAATTAATTCCAATTAGAGGGTGATGATCGAATCCTAGTTTATATGCCACAAGAATCCTAATTATTCAAAGATAAAGGGATTATATGTCACGTATCCCGTTAAATACAAACAATTAGAAATTCAGGATAATATGTTTTCAAGCTATTGTTCAAGTAAAGAGCTTTTCCAAGTTTTACAAGAACTCAAATAGAACATGGGTCATACTTCCGTTCCACCCAAATTCATAAAATAAAGAACGAAAACAATTATTGAAATATAAATCAAAACATGAATTAAAATAGAAAAATAATATTATCAATCCATACAATAGACAGAGCTCCTAACCTTAACAGTGGGGGTTTAGTTGCTCATGGAAAAGAGAAAATAAGGATTCAGGTAAAAATGTACAGCGTTACAATCTGATGGCATCAGATCCCTTTTTATAACTAATCCTAATAAATTTAAAAATCAAATATCTAAAATTAAAATTAAAATAATATCTTTTCCTAAAATAAAATTTGAATTTAAATTCGAATTAATTAACAAGTCTTCAGATGATGGGTGGGGACAACTTGATTTGTCCATTCTGCAGCTTCTAATCTGTGATTTCTGGGCTAAGAACTGGGTCAAAACGGCCCAGAAATCGCCCCAGCGTTTTTCTACATTTTCTGTAGATCGCTCATGTGACGCGTCCGCGTCGTCCATGCGTTCGCGTCATTTGTGCAGATTCCAGTCCACGCGTTCGCGTCAGGCACGCGATCGCGTCATTGCGATTTCCTCTATTCCGCGCGATCGCGTGAGCCATGCGTCCGCGTCGGTATTCGCTGGTCATCTCCTTGACTTCTTCTCTTTCTCTGCAGAAACTCCATCAAATTCCGCCAAATGCTACCTAAAATAAATAGTATTGTACAAAACTCAAAATAGCATCCATAGTGGCTAAAATATAATTAATTCTTAATTAAATTCAACAATTTAGATGCAAATTTACTAGGAAAAGATAGATAAGATGCTCACGCATCAGTAACCAACTCTCGTGGATCCTCTTTCCCAACAACCTCTGCAATCATGTCTAGAAAGAAAACACATTGAGTATAGTCAAAATCTGGGGATGGAAACATTTAAGTAATAAACACCAAGATAACTTTCAGATTTTTTGCCAACAATATAATATACACATATTAAGATAGCTTTCAGTAATGCATTTCGAACTAACCAAACAGTTCGGTATTGTCAAGCTTTTCAGCATTTAGTAACTCAGGAATAGTCTTCAATCGAAATGCTTCAAGGGAATAGCTTGGATTTTCGACTGGACTTACAATGGTCCTATTGGAGAAAGTGAGGATCCACTTTACTGAAGTTACCCTAGACTTGATTTTGTTATCAACAACTATGAAGTTACTCATCACATACATGCAGAACTCTTAGATGTTACCCAACCACTTTTTCAAAACCGGGTTAGGAATTGAAGCATGAATCTTATCACCCTGAAAGATGTTTAGTTGGAATAGTCAATAATCAAAAGAGAGTCAAAAAATATAAATACCATTAGTCCATTACAAAGGATTTTTTTAATAACATACATTAATATCCTGAAGAATCATCTCAATTAATCCCACTTCTTTCTCGTTGAACTTGCTAGGTGGTGCACGAAATTGTGATGTCCAGGCTCAAACAATCCTTGGCAATGTGAGCAACTTGGTACGCGCAATCGTGATTACACTTTGATTATGTAGAATTCATGGCTCTTTCTTTCCCTGGCAATGGTGCCAAGAACATGGTGCCAATACCATGGTTCACAACTTCGATACAACTAACCAGCAAGTGCACTGGGTCGTCCAAGTAATACTTACGTGAGTAAGGGTCAAATCCCATGGAGATTGTTGGTATGAAGCAAGCTATGGTCACCTTGTAAATCTCAGTCAGGCGGATATCAAACAGTAATGGGTTTTCGAATAATAAATAATAGAATAGGGATAGAGGTACTTATGTAAATCATTGGTAGGAATTTCAGATAAGCGAATGGAGATGCTTTTCATTCCTCTGAACCTCTGCTTTCCTGCTATCTTCATCCAATCAGTCTTACTCCTTTCCATGGTTGGCTTTATGTGATACATCACCACTGTCAATGGCTACTTTCGGTCATCTCTCGGGAAAATGATCCAATGCCCTGTCACGACACGGCTAATCGTCTGGAGGCATCACCCTTGTCAATGGCTTCATCTTATCCTCTCAGTGAATAATATGCTCACGCACCCTGTCACGGCACGGCTATTCATCTGTCGGTTCTCGATCATGCTGGAATAGGATTTACTATCCTTTTGCGTCTGTCACTAACGCCCTGCAATCGCGAGTTCGGAGCTCGTCACAGTCATTCATTCATTGAATCCTACTCGGAATACCACAGACAAGGTTTAGACTTTCCGGATTCTCTTGAATGCCGCCATCATTCTAGCTTACGCCACGAAGATTCTGGTTAAGAGATCTAAGAGATATTCATTCTAGCTTATTTCATGTAGAACGGAAGTGTTTGTCAGGCACGTGTTCATAGGGGAGAATGGTGATGAGCGTCACACATAATCATCACCTTCATCACGTTCTTGGGTGCGAATGGATATCTTAGAAGCGAAATAAGATGAATTGAATAGAAAATAGTAGTACTTGCATTAATCTTTGAGGAACAGCAGAGCTCCACACCTTAATCTATGGGGTGTAGAAACTCTACCGTTGAAAATATATAAGTGAAAGTCCAGGCATGGCTGAGATGGCCAGCCCTCAAACGTGATCTAAGATAGCATACGACTGATCAAAGATGCCTAATACAATAGTAAAAGGTCCTATTTATAATAAACTAGCTACTAGGGTTTACATGAGTAAGTAATTGATGTATAAATCCACTTCCTGGGCCCACTTGGTGTGTGTTTGGGCTGAGCCTGAGTGTTGCACATGTAGAGGTCCTTCGTGGAGTTGAACGCCAGGTTTTGATCCATTTCTGGCGTTCAACTCTGGTTTTGGATCCTTTTCTGGCGCTGGACGCCAGAGTTGGGTAGAAAACTGGTGTTGAACGCCAGTTTACGTCATCTATTCTTGGCCAAAGTATGGACTATTATATATTTCTGGAAAGCTCTGGATGTCTACTTTCCAACGCAATTGGAAGCGCACCATTTCGAGTTCTGTAGCTCCAGAAAATCCACTTTGAGTGCAGGGAGGTCAGAATCCAACAGCATCAGCAGTCCTTTTTCAACCTCTGAATCTGATTTCTGCTCAAGTCCCTCAATTTCAGCCAGAAAATACCTGAAATCACAGAAAAACACACAAACTCATAGTAAAGTCCAGAAATGTTAATTTAACATAAAAACTAATGAAAACATCCCTAAAAGTAACTAGATCCTACTAAAAACATACTAAAAATAATGTCAAAAAGCGTATAAATTATCCGCTCATCACAACACCAAACTTAAATTGTTGCTTGTCCCCAAGCAACTAAAAATCAAATAGGATAAAAAGAAGAGAATATACTATAAATTCCAAACTATCAATGAAACATAGCTCCAATCATATGAGCGGGACTTATAGCTTTTTGCCTCTTGAATAGTTTTGGCATCTCGCTTTATCCATTGAGGTTCAGAATGATTGGCATCTATAGGAACTTCAGATTTCGAATAGTGTTATTGACTCTCCTAGTTCAGTGTGATGATTCTTGAACACAGCTTCTTTATGAGTCTTGGCCGTGGCCCTAAGCACTTTGTTTTCCAGTATTACCACCGGATACATAAATGCCACAGACACATAATTGGGTGAACCTTTTCAGATTGTGACTCAGCTTTGCTAAAGTCCCCAATTAGAGGTGTCCAGGGTTCTTAAGCACACTCTTTTTTTGCTTTGGACCTTGACTTTAACCGCTCAGTCTCAAGTTTTCACTTGACACCTACACGCCACAAGCACATGATTAGGGACAGCTTGGTTTAGCCACTTGATGAGCGGATATTTTATACGCTTTTTGGGGGTAATTTCATATAGTTTTGAGTATGTTTTAGTTAGTTTTTAGTCTATTTTTATTAGTTTTTAGGAAAAATTCATATTTCTGGACTTTACTATGAGTTGTGTGTTTTTTTATAATTTCAGGTATTTTTCTGGCTGAAATTGAAGGAGCTGAGCAAAAATCTGATTCAGGCTGAAAAAGGATTGCTGATGCTGTTGGATTCTGACCTCCCTGCACTCAAAGTGGATTTTCTGGAGATACAGAACTCGAAATGGCATGCTTCCAATTGCATTGGAAAGTAGACATCTAGGGCTTTCCAGCAATATATAATAGTCCATACTTTGCACAAGGATAGACGACGTAAACTGGCGTTCAACGCCAGTTCTCTGCCCAATTCTAGCGTCCAGCGCCAGAAAAGGATCAAAAGCTGGAGTTGGACGCCCAAACTAGCATAAAAACTGGCGTTCAACTCCACAAATGGCCTCTGCACGTAAATTGCTTAAGTCTCAGCCCAGCACACACCAAGTGGGCCCCAGAAGTGGATCTCTGCATCATCCATCATAGTCTACTCATATTTTGTAACCCTAGGCTACTAGTTTAGTATTTAAACAACTTTTAGAGACTTATTTTGTACCTCATGACATTTTAGATCAAAACTTTGTATTCTCTGACGGCATGAGTCTCTAAACTCCATTGTTGGGGGTGAGGAGCTCTGCTGTGTCTCGATGAATTAATGCAAGTATTTCTGTTTTCCATTCAAACACGCTTGTTCCTATCTAAAATGTTCATTCGCGCTTAACTGTGATGAAGGTGATGATCTGTGACATTCATCACCTTCCTCAAATCCTGAACGTGTGCCTGACAACCACCTCCGTTCTATGTCCGATTGAATGAGTATCTCTTAGATTCTTTAATCAGAATCTCCGTGGTATAAGCTAGAACTGATGGCGGCATTCATGAGAATTCGGAAAGTCTAAACCTTGTCTGTGGTATTCCGAGTAGGATTCAAAGATTGAATGACTGTGACGAGCTTCAAACTCCTGAAGGCTGGGCGTTAGTGACAGACGCAAAAGGATAGTAAATCCTATTCCAACCGGATCGAGAACCAACCGGTGATTAGCCGTGCTGTGACAGAGCGCGTGAGCGTAGTTTTCACTGGAAGGAAGGAAGGTAGCCATTGACAACGGTGATCCACCAACACACAGCTTGCCATAGGAGGACGTGCGTGCGTGAACAAGAAGACAGAGGAAAGCAGAGATTCAGAAGACAAAGCATCTCCAAAACTCCAACATATTCTCCATTACTGCATAACAAGTAACCTTTAATTCATGCTCTCTTGGTTATTCACAATTCAACTGATAAACATAATTGACTTCCTGACTAAGATTTACAAGATAACCATAGATTGCTTCAAACCAACAATCTCCGTGGGATTCGACCCTTACTCACGTGAGGTATTACTTGGACGACCCAGTGCACTTGCTGGTTAGTGGTACGAGTTGTGAAAAGTGTGATTCACAATTTGTGCACCAAGTTTTTGGTGCCGTTGCCGGGGATTGTTCGTGTTTGAACAACTGACGGATTATTTTGTTGCTTAGATTAGGAAAATTTTTCTTTTTGGTTTAGAGTCTCTTATTATTGTTCTTGGTTAAAAATATCCTTCTTTAAAACAAGTGTTACATTTACTGCCCAATTGGCTAGAGCGTTAGTCTAAGCCCGTGGCAGTTTGGTACACTCTTTTTAAAAACCTTTTTCATAAATAATATTTTCTCTATTAAATTTTGTGCCAAACTTTAAGTTTGGTGTTTTCTTGTTGATTTTTTGTGTTTTTCGAAAATTTATTTTGGTTTTCTAAAAATTTTAAGTTTGGTGTTCTTGAGTTTTCCTTGTGACTTGATCTTAAAATTTTTAAGTTTGGTGTTCCTTGGTGTTTTTCCCTCCAAAATTTTCGAAAATAAGGAGCATTAGATCTAAAAAATTTTTAAATCTTGTGCCATCTTATTGTTTTTCTCCTCCCTCTTAAAAATAAAAAATATCCTTTCTCTCTATTTTGAAAACAATTTTTCGAAATATACCTTTAAAAATTCAGATTTTTATTTCAAAATTTAAAACCTTTTTCAAAAATCATCATATCTTTTTTTAAAATCTCATAACCACTTTCTCTCTCCTCACTTTTTCGAAAATCTTTTACTCATTTTTATTTATTTCATTTTCGAAATAAATATATAAATAAATAAATAAAAATAATTTTTCCTATTTTATATCATCTCCCTTTCTCCATCATGGATCTAAGTGGAAATGAACAGTCCAGGAGGACTCTGGGGTCATATTCAAACCCCTCTACTGCTTCATATGGGAGTAGTATCTGCATACCCTCCATTGGAGTCAGTAGCTTTGAGTTGAATACTCAGCTCATTATCATGGTGCAGCAAAGTTGCCAGTATTCCGGTCTTCCACAGAAAGAACCTACAGAGTTTCTGGCACAGTTTCTACAGATTGCTGACACAGTACATGATAAGGAAATAGATCAGGATGTCTACAGACTATTACTGTTTTCATTTGCTGTAAAAGACCAAGCTAAGAGGTGGTTAAATAACCAACCTAAGGCCAGCATAAGGACATGGAAACAGCTGACAGAAAAATTCCTGAATTAATATTTCCCTCCAAAAAGGATGACACAACTAAGGCTGGACATCCAAGGCTTTAAACAAGGAGATAATGAATCTCTTTATGATGCCTGGGAGAGATACAGAGAGATGCTACGAAAATGCCCCTCTGAAATGTTTTCAGAGTGGGTTCAGTTAGACATCTTCTACTATGGGCTTGCAGAAGGAGCTCAGATGTCTCTAGATTACTCAGCTGGTGGATCTATCCATATGAGAAAGACAATTGAAGAGGCTCAAGAGCTCATTGATACAGTTGCCAGGAATCAGCATCTGTACCTAAGCAGCAACCCTTCCATGAATGAAGAGGTTGAAACAGTAACTGCTGAATTTAGTACTGTAAAACAAGCTGCTGAATTCAATCAGCAATTGGATTTTCTAACAAAGCAGCTAGCTGAATTCAAGGACAGGCTACAAGAGACAAGGATAGCTAATATACATATGGACGAACAGTTTAAGCAAACAAAGCAGCAGCTATCAAGGCAAATAGCAGAAGAATGCCAAGCAGTTCAATTAAGAAGTGGGAAAACATTAAATACCCCACCTCAAGGCATCAAAAAGTCAAGAAATGAGCAACCCACCAAAGATTCACCTGAGGACAGTAAGAGCCCAGGGAAAAATAATTCTAGCGCTAAAACGCCAGAGAATTGGTGGAAGGCTGGCGCTGAACGCCCAGACCATGCCCAAAACTGGCGTTCAACACCAGAAACAAGGCAGGATTGGCGTTCAACGCCAGAAATAGGCAAGAATCTGGCGTTGAATGCCCAAATAGGGCAGAATCCAGCGTTGAACGCCCAAAATGGGCACATTTGTGGCGTTCAGGCGCCAGGAACAGACAGTGAGCTGGCGTCTAACGTCACTCCAGCTTCTAACTCTGGAACTCAATTGCCAGTGAGGGATCAGACACACACAGATGCTGATAACAACCCCTCTAAAAAGGCTTCTTCAACCACTTCTGTAGGCAATAAACCTGCAGCAACTAAGGTTGAAGAATATAAAGCCAAGATACCTTATCCTCAAAAACTCCGGAAAGAGGAGCAGGATAAGCAATTTGCTCGCTTTGCAGATTATCTCAGGACTCTTGAAATAAAGATTCCATTTGCAGAAGCACTTGAGCAAATACCTTCTTATGCCAAGTTCATGAAAGAGATCTTGAGTCATAAGAAGGATTGGAGAGAAATAGAAAGAGTTCTCCTCACTGAAGAATGCAGTGCAGTCATTCTGAAAAGCTTTCCTGAAAAGCTTAAAGACCCGAGCAGTTTTCTAATACCATGCATACTAGAAGGTAATTGCACCAAGACAACTTTATGCGATCTTGGGGCAAGCATCAACCTAATACCTGCATCCACTATCAGGAAGCTTGGCTTAACTGAAGAAGTTAAACCAACCCGGATATGTCTCCAACTTGCTGATGGTTCCACTAAATACCCATCAGGCGTGATTGAAGACATGATTGTCAGAGTTGGGCCATTCGCCTTTCCCACTGACTTTGTTGTGCTGGAAATGGAGGAGCACAAGAGTGCTACTCTCATTCTAGGAAGATCCTTCCTAGCAACTGGACGATCCCTCATTGACGTCCAACAGGGGGAAATAACCCTGAGAGTCAATGATGAAGAGTTTAAGTTGAACGCTGTCAAAGCCATGCAGCATCCAGACACATCAACAGACTGCATGAAAATTGATCTTATTGACTCTTTGGTAGAAGAGATCAACATGGCTGAGAGTCTCGAATCAGAGTTGGAAGACATCTTTAAAGATGTTCAGCCTGATTTGGAGGATTCAGAGGACATGAAAGAGCCTCTGAACTTTCTTCTGAAAGAGGAAAAACCTCCTAAACCCGAGCTCAAGCCACTACCACCATCCTTGAAATATGCATTTCTGGGAGAAGGTGACACTTTTCCAGTGATCATAAGCTCTGCTTTAAATTCACAGGAAGAGGAAGCACTTATTCAAGTGCTAAGGACACACAAGACAGCTCTTGGGTGGTCCATAGGTGACCTTAAGGGCATAAGCCCAGCTAGATGCATGCACAAAATCCTATTGGAGGATAATGCCAAACCAGTGGTTCAACCACAGAGGCGGTTAAATCCAGCCATGAAGGAAGTGGTGCAGAAAGAGGTCACCAAATTACTGGAGGCTGGGATTATTTATCCTATTTCTGATAGCCCCTGGGTGAGCCCTGTTCAAGTCGTCCCAAAAAAGGGAGGCATGACAGTGATTCATAATGAAAAAAATGAACTGGTTCCTACAAGAACAGTTACAGGGTGGCGCATGTGTATTGACTACAGAAGGCTCAATACAGCCACCAGAAAGGATCATTTTCCTTTACCATTCATAGACCAGATGCTAGAAAGACTAGCAGGTCATGATTATTACTGCTTTTTGGATGGCTACTCAGGCTATAACCAGATTGCAGTAGATCCCCAGGATCAAGAGAAAACAGCATTCACATGTCCATCCGGAGTGTTTGCTTATAGAAGGATGCCATTTGGGCTATGTAATGCGCCTGCAACCTTCCAGAGATGCATGCTCTCTATTTTCTCTGATATGGTGGAAAAATTTCTGGAAGTCTTCATGGATGACTTCTCAGTATATGGAGACTCATTCAGCTCCTGTCTTGATCATCTGAAACTTGTTCTGAAAAGATGCCAAGAGACTAACCTAGTTTTAAACTGGGAAAAGTGTCACTTCATGGTGACTGAAGAAATTGTTCTTGGGCATAAAATCTCAAACAAGGGAATAGAGGTGGATCAAGCAAAAATAGAGGTAATTGAAAAATTACCACCACCTGCCAATGTTAAGGCAATCAGAAGCTTTCTGGGGCATGCAGGATTCTATAGGAGGTTTATAAAGGATTTTTCAAAAATCGCAAAACCTCTAAGCAATCTGATAGCTGCTGACACGCCATTTGTGTTTGACACAGAGTGCCTGCAGGCGTTTGAAACGCTGAAAGCTAAGCTGGTCACAGCACCAGTCATTTCTGCACCAGACTGGACGTTACCATTTGAGCTAATGTGTGATGCCAGTGATCATGCTATTGGTGCAGTATTAGGACAGAGGCATGACAAGCTTCTGCATGTCATTTATTATGCCAGTCGCGTTCTAAATGATGCCCAGAAAAATTACACAACCATAGAAAAAGAATTACTTGCAGTGGTTTACGCCATTGACAAGTTCAGATCATACTTAGTAGGATCAAAAGTGATTGTGTATACTGACCATGCTGCTCTTAAATATCTACTCACAAAGCAGGATTCAAAACCCAGGCTCATCAGATGGGTATTACTTCTGCAAGAGTTTGATATAGAAATAAGAGACAGAAAAGGGATAGAGAACCAAGTGGCTGATCATCTGTCCCGGATAGAGCCAGTGGAAGGGACGTCCCACCCTTCTCTGGAGATCTCTGAGACGTTTCTTGATGAGCATTTATTCGCCATTCAGGAAGCACCATGGTTTGCCGATATTGCAAACTATAAAGCTGCAAGGTTCATACCCAAGGAGTACAACAGGATACAAAAGAAGAAATTAATTACTGATGCAAAGTACTACTTGTGGGATGAACCTTATCTCTTTAAGAGATGTGCAGACGGAATTATCCGTAGGTGTGTGCCTAGAGAAGAAGCACAGAGGATCCTGTGGCATTGCCACGGATCTCAATATGGAGGCCATTTCGGAGGTGAGCGAACAGCCACCAAGGTCCTCCAATGTGGCTTCTATTGGCCCACACTCTATAAAGATTCCCGAGAGTTTGTACGTAATTGTGACAGTTGCCAAAGAGCTGGTAATCTGCCTCATGGTTACGCCATGCCTCAACAAGGAATCTTGGAAATTGAGTTGTTTGACGTATGGGGAATTGACTTCATGGGACCTTTTCCACCATCATATTCAAACACTTATATTCTGGTGGCAGTTGACTATGTATCAAAATGGGTTGAGGCTATTGCCACACCCACCAATGATACTAAAACAGTGCTGAAGTTCCTCCAGAAACATATCTTTAGCAGGTTTGGTGTCCCTATAGTGTTAATCAGTGATGGGGGCACTCACTTCTGCAATAAACAGCTGTACTCTGCCATGGTTCGGTATGGAATTCGCCACAAGGTGGCCACTCCATATCATCCACAAACCAATGGGCAAGCTGAAGTCTCTAACAGAGAATTAAAGAGAATCCTGGAACGGACAGTAAATACCCGTAGAAAGGATTGGGCAGGGAGCTTGGATGATGCTCTGTGGGCTTACAGAACAGCATTCAAGACCCCTATAGGGACCTCTCCATACCAACTCGTGTATGGTAAGGCATGCCACCTGCCCGTGGAACTGGAACATAAGGCCTACTGGGCAACCAGATTCCTAAACTTTGATGCCAAATTAGCAGGAGAAAAACGATTGCTCCAGCTAAATGAGCTAGAGGAATTCAGATTCACAGCTTTCGAAAATGCCAAGCTTTATAAAGAAAAATAAAAAAAATGGCATGACAGAAAGCTGTCATCTAGAATCTTTGAACCAGGACAGAAGGTCCTGTTGTTTAACTCTAGACTCAGGCTATTCCCCGGGAAACTGAAATCCCGGTGGAGGGGACCATACGTGATTACAAGTGTGTCACCATATGGTTATGTGGAGCTTCAAGATATTGATTCTGATAAGAAGTTCATTGTCAATGGACAGAGAATCAAGCATTATCTTGAAGGCAACATCGAGCAAGAATGCTCAAGGCTGAAGCTAGATTAAAAGCTCAGCAAGGTCCAGCTAAAGACAATAAAGAAGCGCTTGCTGGGAGGCAACCCAGCCATGGGGCAACAATCCTCTAAGCATTTTGCCCTATTTCTATTTTTATTTTATTTGTTTATATAGAGTTCATTGACAACAAGGTAAATAATCATTTACAGAAGACCTCGGCACAGAAAACAGAGAAAAAGATCTCACTGGCAAGAAAACGCCAGTAAAAGAGCATTTTGGGCGTTCAACGCCCAAAATGGGCATCCACTGGGCACTGAACGCCAGTGATGATAGCAGCTGGGCGTTCAACGCCAGAAAGGGGCACCCACTGGGCGTTGAACGCCAGTAATGGCAGCAGCTGGGTGTTGAACGCCCAAGAGAGCAGCAATTGGGCGCTGAACGCCCAAAACAGGCAGTGTTTGGGCGTTCAAACGCCAGGAAGGCAGGGAGGAGCCAGATTCAATTTTTTCCACATGTATTTCCATTTTAATTTCAAATTTTATGCTTCAATGCATGATTTTTACATGAACATGTCAAGAACCCTGATTTCTAAAATCCTTAATTTCTAAAAATCCATCTTTCCAAATTCAATCCAACTCTTTTCAAATCTTTTCTGAAAACAAATCTATCTTTTTTACTCTAAAATCTTTTCAACTAATCCACATCTTTTTCAAATCTCCATATTATCTTTTTCAAAATTCAGATTTATCTTTTTCAAAAATCTATCATATCTCTTCAAAATTAAACTATATCTTCTATCTTATCTTTTTCAACTCAATCTTCTTATCTTATCTTTTCCAATTTTTCGAAAACCCACCCCCCATCCCTTTAAATTTGGGTTCGGCCTCCCTCCTCCTCCATCAACAATCGCACCTAGCTCTCCTCCTACCCCTCTTCTTTCTTTTCTTTTGCTTGAGGACAAGCAAACCTCTAAGTTTGGTGTGTTTATCCGAGATCACTAAGATCATGGCTCCTAAAGGAAAACAACCCACTCCAAGAGGCAAGAAAGAGAGCATTCCAAAACCACTTTGGAATCAAGGGAAGTTCTTATCTAAAGAACATTCAGACCATTATCTTAAAGTAATGGGTCTGAGATCAGTGATCCCGGAAGTTAGATTCGATCTGAAAGAAGATGAATATCCGGAGATCCAGGAGCAAATTCGAATCAGGAACTGGGAAGTCCTAGCTAATCTTGAAACGAAAGTGGGAAGGAACATGGTCCAGGAGTTCTATGCTAATATGTGGCAGACTGACAAGCAAAAACTATCTGGAACTGCCTTCTATGAATTTCGGACCATGGTCAGAGGGAAGATTGTTCATACCACCCCTGACAAGATCAGAGAGATCTTAAAGCTACCTCAACTAAAGGATGATCCAGACTCCTTCAACAGGAGGATGATGAGAGCAGACATTGACCTGGATAAGATTCTAGAGGACATATGTATCCCTGGAGCCAGGTGGACCACCAACACAAAGGGTGTCCCAAATCAACTCAAGAGAGAGGATCTCAAACCAGTCGCCAGAGGATGGCTGGACTTCATTGGGCGTTCTCTGTTGTCCACTAGCAACCGTTCTGAAGTCACAGTTAAAAGAGCAGTGATGATCCATTGCATCATGATGGGAATAACTGAATATATCCTAATTGAAAAGTCAATCACCAAAGAATCAATGGAAAAACAACAAGCACAGGAGGATCCCATCAAGAAGAGAGCACAGGAATTCCTCCCAGAGATCCCTCAATCTGAATACTGGGAGTATCTTGAGACGTCTGTTACCAAGATACGGGAAGCTATGGAGCAAATAATAAAAGAACAAAAGGAACACAGTCAAATGCTGACCTATATGTTTAAAGAACAAGAGGAGCAGGGGCGTAACTTAAGGGAACTGAAGCGCCAAAAGTCTTCTCTTGTAGGACCAAGCACCCCAAGGATCAGAGGAACCCCCGTTCCCCCAGAATAAAGGTTGTTACTTTCCAATTTCTGCCTTAACTCTGTGACAGTGTCCTTATAGAAGTTTACCTTAGGAGTCATATAGTAGTAGTTAGTATCTATTTTGATTTTATCTCCAATTAAGCTATAGTTTATTTTTTTCATCGTCAGCAAACATGAATAAAGTAGTAGATCTTTTGAATGAGAGGCAATAAAATTTCGAGTTTAATAAGAGAAATTCTAATTAGTTAAATGTGGTGGCAATGCTTTCTGTCTTCTGAATGAATGCTTGAACAGTGCATATGTCTTTTGAATTTGTTGTTTAAGACTGTTAAATATGTTGGCTCTTGAAAGAATGATGAACATGAGACATGCTATTGATAATCTGAAAAATCATAAAAATGATTCTTGAAGCAAGAAAAAGCAGCAAAGAACAAAGCTTGCATTCAAAAAAAAAAGAGAGAGAGAGAGAAAGCAAGCAGAAAAATCCAATAACCCATAAAATCAAAAGGCAAGGGCAAATAAAAGGGATCCCAAGGCTTTGAGCATCAGTGGATAGGAGGGCCTAAAGGAATAAAATCCTGGTCTAAGCGGCTAAACCAAGCTGTCCCTAACCATGTGCTTGTGGCGTGAAGGTGTCAAGTGAAAACTTGAGACTGAGCGGTTAAAGTCAAGGTCCAAAGCAAAAAGAAGAGTGTGCTTAAGAACTCTGGACACCTCTAATTGGGGACTTTAGCAAAGCTGAGTCACAATCTAAAAGGTTCACCCAATTATGTGTCTGTGGCATTTATGTATCCGGTGGTAATACTGGAAAACAAAGTGCTTAGGGCCACGGCCAAGACTCATAAAATAGCTGTGTTCAAGAATCATCACACTGAAATAGGAGAATCAATAGCACTATCTGAATTCTAAATTCCTATAGATGCCAATCACTCTGAGCTTCAATGGATAAAGTGAGATGCCAAAACTGTTCAGAAGCAAAAAGCTACTAGTCTCGCTCATCTAATTAGAATCTGAGCTTCAATCAAAAAACTCTGAGATATTATTGCTTCTCAACCTATTAGTCTTCTATTTTATTTTTCTAGTTGCTTGAGGACAGCAACAGTTTAAGTTTGGTGTTGTGATGAGCGGATATTTTATACGCTTTTTGGGGGTAATTTCATATAGTTCTGAGTATGTTTTAGTTAGTTTTTAGTCTATTTTTATTAGTTTTTAGGAAAAATTCATATTTCTGGACTTTACTATGAGTTGTGTGTTTTTCTGTAATTTCAGGTATTTTTCTGGCTGAAATTGAAGGAGCTGAGCAAAAATCTGATTCAGGCTGAAAAAGGACTGCTGATGCTGTTGGATTCTGACCTCCCTGCACTCAAAGTGGATTTTCTGGAGCTAAAAAACTCGAAATGGCATGCTTCTAATTGCGTTGGAAAGTAGACATCCAGGGCTTTCCAGAAATATATAATAGTCCATACTTTACATAAGGATAGATGACGTAAACTGGCGTTCAACGCCAGTTCTCTACCCAATTCTGGCGTCCAGCGCCAGAAAAGGATCAAAAGCTGGAGTTGAACGCCCAAACTGGCATAAAAACTGGCGTTATACTCCACAAATGGCCTCTGCACATGAATTGCTTAAGTCTCAGCCCAGCACACACCAAGTGGGCCCCAGAAGTGGATTTCTGCATCATCCATCATAGTCTACTCATATTTTGTAACCCTAGGCTACTAGTTTAGTATTTAAACAACTTTTAGAGACTTATTTTGTACCTCATGACATTTTAGATCAAAATTTTGTATTCTCTGACGGCATGAGTCTCTAAACCCCATTGTTGGGGGTGAGGAGCTCTGCTGTGTCTCGATGAATTAGTGCAAGTATTTCTGTTTTCCATTCAAACACGCTTGTTCCTATCTAAAATGTTCATTCACGCTTAACTGTGATGAAGGTGATGATCCGTGACATTCATCACCTTCTTCAAATCCTGAACGTGTGCCTGACAACTACCTCCGTTCTATGTCCGATTGAATGAGTATCTCTTAGATTCTTTAATCAAAATCTCCGTGGTATAAGCTAGAACTGATGGCGGCATTCATGAGAATCCGGAAAGTCTAAACCTTGTCTGTGGTATTCCGAGTAGGATTCAAGGATTGAATGACTGTGACGAGCTTCAAACTCCTGAAGGCTGGGCGTTAGTGACAGACGCAAAAGGATAGTAAATCCTATTCCAACCGGATCGAGAACCAACCGGTGATTAGCCGTGCTGTGACAGAGCGCGTGAGCGTAGTTTTCACTGGAAGGAAGGAAGGTAGCCATTGACAATGGTGATCCACCAACACACAGCTTGCCATAGGAGGACGTGCGTGCGTGAACAAGAAGACAGAGGAAAGCAGAGATTCAGAAGACAAAGCATCTCCAAAACTCCAACATATTCTCCATTACTGCATAACAAGTAACCTTTAATTCATGCTCTCTTGGTTATTCACAATTCAACTGATAAACATAATTGACTTCCTGACTAAGATTTACAAGATAACCATAGATTGCTTCAAACCAACAATCTCCGTGGGATTCGACCCTTACTCACGTGAGGTATTACTTGGACGACCCAGTGCACTTGCTGGTTAGTGGGATTCAAACCAACAATCTCTTGAGTACTGTTGGATGCAGCTTGCATTCCATGCAGACTCTGAGAGATCATATTGACTTGCTGAGTCAATATTTTATTCTGAGCCAATATGGCATTCAGAGTATCAACTTCAAGAACTCCCTTCTTCATAGGCGTCCCATTGCTCACAAGATTCCTTTCAGAAGTGTACATGAACTGGTTATTAGCAACCATGTCAATGAGTTCTTAAGCTTCTGCAGGCGTTTTCTTTAGGTGAATGGATCCACCTGCAGAAGTGTCCAGTGACATCTTTGATAGCTCAGATAAACCATCATAGAATATATCCAGGATGGTCCATTCTGAAATCATGTCAGAAGGACACTTTTTAGTCAACTGTTTGTATCTTTCCCAAGCTTCATAGAGGGATTCACCTTCTTTCTGTCTGAAGGTTTGAACATCAGCTCTAAGCTTGCTCAGCTTTTGAGGAGGAAAGTACTTGGCTAAGAAAGCTGTGACCAGCTTATCCCAAGAGTTCAGGCTGTCTTTGGGTTGAGAATCCAACCATAATCTAGCTCTGTCTCTTACAGCAAAAGGGAAAAGCATGAGCCTGTAGATTCAGGATCTACTCCATTAGTCTTAACAGTATCACATTCAG